>NC_051420.1:28438634-28443634 GCF_015228065.2 Penaeus monodon | reverse complement strand
AATAATAATAACAACAACGATAATATTAATGATAATAATAATAGTAATAATGATATAGTAATAATGATAGTGATAATGATAAGGAAAATGATGATAAAAAAATAATAATGGCAACAAAAACAATAATGATAATAACAGTGATGATAATGATAAGAATAATAGTAATAATAATAACAACAAAAATAATGATAATAATAACAGCAGCAGCAACAATAACAAAACAACAACAACAACAGCAATAATGATAAGAATGATAATAATAATATTAAGAATAATAATGATAATAATAATAATAATAATAATAATAATAATAATAATATCAACAATAATAATAATGATAATAATAATAACAAGAATAGTAGTAGAAATAGTAGTAGGAGTAGTAGTAGTATTAACAATAATAATGATCATAATCATAATCATGAAATTGACAATGATAATCATAAAAAAAAAAAAATTAGCAACAACAAAAATACTGATAACTTACTGCTACTCATATAACCGTTTTTATAACAACTAATAATAAATAAATTGGGAACCAGATGAAATGTGAAGAAATAACTTGCTTGAACAAAAGGCAACCATTTTTTTTTCCTTCTTTGCATTTTCTTTTTTTTCCTTTCTTTTATTAATTTTTTTTTCTTTCCATTTGCTTTTTCTTTATTCATTTATTTTCATTTTCTTTTTCTATCTTACTTATTTCATATTCTTTTTCGTTCTTTCTTTGCATTTTCTTTTCTTTTTTTCTTTCTTTACATTTTCTTTTTGTTTTCTCTCTCTGCATTTCTTTTTTTTTCTTTTATGAATTTTTTTTTCATTTTCTTTTCTTTCCTTCTTTGCATTTCTTTTTTGTTCTTTCTTTGCCTTTTCTTTTCTGTGCATTTTTTTTTCTTCTTTTTCTGTGCATTTTCTTTTTCTTTCTTTCTTTCTTTATTATGATAATTATCATTACTATTGCTATTACTATTACTGTTATTATTATTATTATTATTATCATTATTATTATTATTATTATCATTATTATTATAATCATTATTATTACTATTATTATTATTATTATTATTATTATTGTCATCATCATTATTATTGTTATTATCATCATCATGCTTGAATTAGAATGAAAATGAAAATGAAGGGGGAGAAGGAAGAGGAGGAGAAGGGAGAAAAGATGAAGTAGGTGGAGAATTAGAAGAAGGAGAAGGCGAAGAAGAAGAAGAAAACAACAAGATAAGAAGCCAAAGGAGAGGAAGATTGATAAAAAGAAGAGAAAAGAGGAGGGAAGGGAGAAGGGAGAAGAAAATAATAATAATAATAATAATAAGAAGAAGAAGAAGAAGAAGAACATACAGGAAGAGAGAGAAAGGAAGAACTAAAAGAAAAAGAAGAGGAAGAGATGGAAAAGAAGAGGAAAAAGAGGAAAACGGGAACCAGAAGAAAAGAAGGAAAAGGAGTAAAAAAATGAAGAGAATGAAAGGATGTAAAATAAGAAGAAAAGGAGGGAAAAAAGAAAAAAAAGGAAAGAGAGGAAAAAATAAAGAAAAGAGCAGAGGGAACAGGGAAAGAAAGAAAAGAAAAGAAGGGAAGGGAAGGGAAAAGTAGAAGAAAGGAGAAGGAAAAAAAAGGAAAAAGGAAAAAATATATATACCGAGGAAGAAGGTCATTTTTTCCCCTTAGTCGAATCGTATCGTCAACACAAATAACGACCAAGAGAATAAACATCAACACAAACAACGAATAATCGACTTAGTTTGCACGGCAAGCCTCCGGCAAACACAAAATACCTCAAGTACTAAAACATTCTGAATCCCCCCCTCCCCCCCCTCATTTCGAAATCCCCCTCCCCCCCCTTCCTTCCCTCGTTCCTCTCTCTTTCTTCTTTTTCCATCCTCGTTCCCCGTCGGTTTTCTCCTCTCCTCTCCATCTTTCCCTCCCCCAACACGGGTCTTCTTCCTCCCCCAACCTCGCTCTCCATATCTACATCTTTCCCCAACACAGCTGCACTAATTCCCCTTCTCCCACAATTTCGTTCCTTAACACACCTTAAACTCGTTCGCAGTTCCTAACTTCGTTAACCAAAAGCAATATTCTCGTTGATTTTTCCTTCTTCCTTTTTCGTATCCTCTTCCTTATCCATATTTTCTCCTCCTTCCTCTCTTTCCTTCCCCTCCTTCCTCCCTCACTCCCCCTTCCCAGACTCATATCAGTTCTCCTTCCAATTTCTTCTCTCATTCTTTCTCCCTATGTTCTACCTCCCTCGTTCCCTCGCCCCCCCTCCCCCGGTCCCCAACTATCCCTACCCCAGTCCCCAACTATCCCTCCCCCAGTCCTTTCTTTCCCCGTTTCTCCCATTCACCCCTTTTCACTTCCCCCCCCCCCCTGTCCTCCTTCCCCCATCCCCTATCACTTCCTCTCCCTTCTTTCTCCCTTCCCCCTCCCCACATTCACTCGTATCCCCACCCTCCTCCTATCACTTCCCCTCCCTCCCTTCCCTCTCCGCTCCTTCCTCCGCTTCTCCTATCCCCTATCCTCCCATCCCATGTCTTTATGCCTTCCTCCCATACCTTTCTCACCTACCCTCCCCCCACCATTAGATCACTCCTCCCCAGGATCTTTCAATGTCCCCCCACCCACTCCCAGGACCTCCCAATCACCCCCTACCCCTTCCCAGTGCCCCCTACCCTCTCCCAGGACCTCCCAATACCCCTCCCTCCTGCCAATACCCGCTAATACCCCCACCCCCTCCCAAGACTTGACAAAGACTCCCAACACCCCCACCCCCTGCCAGCACCACCTAACCCCTCCCGACCCCCTCCGAGGAACCCCCCACCCCCATGCATCTATTTACTACTCCTGTTCCCGAGAAATCCCAAGGAGATCCTTTACAAGATAAAAGGATTTAGACCGATACGAAAGCGATCCGGCGTCAATGCAAGGGATCGGCCTTTGTGTTTATTTGCTTGTTTGATATCATTATTGGTATTGTCATTGTTGTTGTTATTATAATTATTATTATCATTATTATTATTATTGCATTTGTATTTTTATCATTCTCATTATTATTATCGTTATCATTATCATTATTATAATTATTGTTATTTTCATCATTATCATTACTACTATTAATATCATTATTATATTTTTCATTATTGGTATCATAATTATTATCACTATTATCATTATGATCATCATTGTCTTGTTATTATTATCATTATTATCATCATCATTACTGTTATCTTTATTATCTTATCATTATCAATATTACTACTACTATTGTTAGTGTTGTTATTGCTATTATCATCATTATTTTCTTTACTATTACCATTACTATCATCATTACTGTTATCATCAACATGATTATTATCACTGCTATTATTGCCATCATAATTATCATAATTATTATCATTATCATCATCATTATTTTCACTTTAGATGTTATTGTTGCTGTTAAGAATACTTTTGTTGCTGCTATCACCATTATCATTATTACCATCATAACCATAATCAATATCATCAATATCAGTATCTCCATCATTATTTCTACACAATTGCTCCATCATCATTATCTTTCTTTGTCTTCTTTTCTCTTTCTCTTTCTTTCTTTCTTTCTAAACCCAACAACACATTGGTCGAGGCAAAGTATCTCTATCATTCTGTCTTTCTCCCTTTTTTCGGTTTTTGTTTTCGTTTTCTGTTTCTATTTTCCCTTTTGTGTTTGCTTACGCATCTTTAAAACAGAGTATTGTACGAGAGGGGAGATAAAAGGGAGGAGAAAGGATGCTGTGGATAGTGTTTTTACGCTGGAGGATTATCTCCAGAAGGAAATGCGCTTCTTCACTGGTTGTGATTGAATATGGACTGCTTTTCAGATTCACTGTGGGGAGAGAGAGAGAGAGAGAGAGAGAGAGAGAGAGAGAGAGAGAGAGAGAGAGAGAGAGAGAGAGAGAGAGAGAGAGAGAGAAAGAGAGGAGGCAATATAATATAAATAAATAATAATATATATATATATATATATATATATATATATATATATATATATATATATATATATATATATATAGACAGACAGACTCACTGACCGACAGACAAACAGATATAATTAATTGATATTAAGTTACAGATCAAAGGGAGGCAGCAGCATGGTCGTCCCTGCCAACAGTCCCATTACGAGCTCACATCGACCACGCGATATGAACAATGTTTCTGAAACACTCAAGACTAACAGTAAAGGCAGCAAAAAAAAACAAAAAAACATGAATAAGTGCATAAACAAACACATAAATAAATGAGAGAATAAATAACTTGATAAGTGAGTAGGTAAGTGAATTAAATAAACGAATAAGTACACGGATCAACTAAATAGATAGATAAATAGACGAAGAGTAAGGCGCAGGAGTCTGACAGCTATTGTAATTGGTATGTTAGAGGCGATTCCATTCTTCACCCAATACACACAATAATGAGATATATGCATATGAACTGAATAACTATAATGCTTATGTAGTAATCCAACAGTTAACACTTCAAACGGAGATAGATAGATAGATAGAGAGAGAGAGAGAGAGAAAGAGATGGATAGGGAGATAAAGGAGAGAGACATTGACAGGCAGACAGAGGGAGAAAGGGAGAGAGAGAGAGAGAGAGAGAGAGAGAGAGAAAGAGATGGATAGAGAGATAAAGGAGAGAGAAATTGGCAGGCAGACAGAGGGAGAAAGGGAGAGAGAGAGAGAGAGAGAGAGAGAGAGAGAGAGAGAGAGAGAGAGAGAGAGAGAGAGAGAGAGAGAGAGAAAGAGAGAAAGAGAGAGAGCGAGAGCGAGAAGCGAGGGGGGTTGACAGACCGACAGACAGGGCTAAAGATACACACACGCGCACACACGCAGAGCAGGAGTAAAGACAGGCCACGCAGACACGGGGGGACACGGAGGAAACGCGCGAGAGGAAACGGGGAGATCAAGGTCAGGTGGAAGGGTCAGAGGATGCCCTAAGCCCGACGTGCCCCCGGG
>NC_051420.1:28421134-28426134 GCF_015228065.2 Penaeus monodon | reverse complement strand
AACTACAATGATAACAACAACAACAGCAACAACAATAACAATAATAATAAAAATAATAATTATTATAATAAAATAATAATAATAATAATAAAAAATAATAATAATAATAATAATGATGATGATGATGATGATGATAATAATGATAATAATAATAATAACAAAGGTAACAATAATAATAAATATATATATATATATATATATATATATATATATATATATATATATATATATATATATATATATTATATATATATATAATATATATATAATAATATATAATAAGATAATAATAATAACGATACTACTACTAATAAATATAATAATAATAATGATAATAATAATAATAATAATAATAATAATAATAATAAGGATAATAGTATTAATGATAATAGTAATAATAATAATGATAATAATAATAATAATAATAATAATAATAATAATAATTATAATAATAACAATGATAATAATAACATAGAAAATAATTAAAACTATGATGATAATGATTATTATGTTAATGACAATGAAAATAATTATAATAATGATAATGATACCAGTGATAATAATATCATTGCTAGTAAGGATAATAATGTGATAACAATAATAATGATAATGATTATCATACTACTACTACTACTATTGATGATAATAATGATAATAATAATGATAATAATAATAATAATAATAATAATAATAATAATAATAATAATAATAATAATAATAATAATAATAATAATAATAATAATAATAATAATAATAATAATAATAATGATAATAATAATAATAATAATAATAATGATAATGAAAATAACAATAATGGTCAAATTAATGATATGAGGATGATAATAATAATAATAGTGATAATAATAATAAAAAACAATAATAGTAATAGTAATAATTATATCACTATCATTGTATTTATCATTCTTCTATTATTATTATTATCATTATTATTGATATCATTATTATTATAACTATTGTTATTATTGTTATTATCATTATCATTATCATCATTATTATTTTATTATTATTATCATTTTATTATTATTATTATTATTATTATTATTATTATTATTATTATTATTATTATTGTTGTTGTTGTTGCTGTTATTATTATTTTAATCATTGTTACAACAATTAATATTTTTCATTATTTCATTATTATCATTATCAATGTCACCAACATCACCATTATCATTACCATTACTGTTCTTATTTTTGTATTATCTTTCATGTCATTATTTTTGCTATTCTTGTTATTGGTATTATTATCGTTATCTTCTTCCTCATTCTTATTAGGATGCTTACCTTTATCATTATTATTATTATTATCATTATCATTTTCATCACTTTCATTGCTATTACTGTTATCATTATTATCATCATTATTATTATTATTATTGTCGTTATTATTATTATTATTATTATTATTATTATTATTATTATTATTATTATTATTATTATTATTATTATTATTATCATTATTATTATTATTATCAATATCATTACAATCATTTTTATCATCATTGCTGTTATTATTATTGTTATTATTATTATTACAATTATTAGTTTCATTAATATTACTACCATTATTATAATGATTTTCATAATCATTTTCATAAATTTCCTTATAATTATTGTCATTATTATCATCTCATCATCTTCGTTATCATAATATTATCTTTATTATTGTTGTTGTTGTTATTATTATTATTATTATCATTATTATTATTATTATTATCATCATTATAATAATAATAATAATAATAATAATAATATAATTATATATATTATTATTATTATTATTATCATTATTGTTATCATTATTATTATTATTATCAAAATCATCATTATTGTTATTAATATCATTATCATGCTTATTACCATTATTGCCATTATCATAACTATTATTGTTATCATCATCATTTTTATTACTTTCATTATCGCCACCAGGACCATTATCATTACTTTCGTTTCTCTTATCCCCATTATCATTTTCATTATTGTTATGTATTTCCTATCGTCATCACGTCTCTTTGCCGAAGCTTTCGGTTCACAATATCCTTGACTCCTGGTGCAATATCCTGACACCCAACCCCCCCTTTTCTTCCTCTCTCCCCAACTCTTCCACGCATCTCCTCTCTCCTTTCCCCTCCTCCTCCCTCATACCACTCCCCCTCCTCCTCCTCCTCCCCTCCCCTCCCTCTCTCCATTTCCCCATCGCTCTCCCCTTCCCCTCCCCTCCCTCTCTCCATTTCCCCATCGCTCTCCCCTTCCCCTCCCCTCCCTCTCTCCATTTCACATCGCTCTCCCCTTCCCCTCCCCTCCTTCCTGTCATTCCCCCTCCCCCTACCCCCATTCTCCTCTCACTCACTTGCAAAGCCACAACACTTGCACAATACCCCCTCTCCAGGATCCCCCTCCCCCCTCCCCCTTCCACCACTGCCCCCATCCATTGTACCCCTCTTCCACCCTTTCCACTAGTCCTCCCCCCTCCCTCCACTCCCCTACCATTTCTGCCTTTCATTGTATCCCCCTCCCCCCCTTCCCCGCCTCTCCCTGCCCCCTCCTGGTTTTACTTCATCCCGAACAACGACACTTTAGTCTGGATTTGTTGCAGCAGACATTTCCCTTCCTGCCTCTCTCATTCTCTCTCTTCCTTTCGGTCTGTTGCTCTCTCCTACTCTGTCTGTTTCTCTCCGTCCCACTCTCTTAATCTGTCTTCTCTCTCTCTCTCTCTCTCTCTCTCTCTCTCTCTCTCTCTCTCTCTCTCTCTCTCTCTCTCTCTCTCTCTCTCTCTCTCTCTTTCCTCAGTTTTTCAACTGTCCACCAGACTTCCCCATCTCCCTCATTCATCTCTCTTTACTACCCCCTTCCCCTTCACATTTAGCCTCCCCTTCTCTTCCTCCTCTCTACCCCTTCCCTATCCCCTCACCCTTATCTCTCTCTCTCTCTCTCTTCTCTCTCCCTCTCTCTCTCTATCTCTCTCTCTCTCTCTCTCCTTCCTCTCCCTTCCTGCCTCCCCCCCTCTCTCTCTCTCTCTCTCCTTCCTCTCCCTTCCTGCCTCCCCCTTTCCCCTCCCCTTCCCCTCCCCTCTACCCCCCCTCCCCATCCCCTAACCTCCAACCCCCCTCAACCCCCCCCCCCCTTCGTTGCAAATTCCGCTCACCGTTGTTTCGCGGCGAGAAAATCAGCTCAGGAAACGGCGGCACAGCGGTGGCAGCAACACTAGCAGGAGCAGAGGAAACATCAGCTTCAACCTCATTCAACACCATTGCTAAAATCAGGTTATTAATATCGGTATCATTAGCGAAAAAAGAGAGAGAGAAAAAAGTATGATGAATGATATAATCAGCATCATCGAGATCGTGAAGGCATTATCAGCATCAAGATCATGACGGCATTATCAGCCTCATCATGATCATGAAGGCATTACCAGCATCATCAAGATCATGAAGGCATTATCAGCATCATCAAGATCTTGAAGGCATTATCAGCATCATCAAGATATTGAAGGCATTATCAGCATCATTAACATCATAAAGGTATCAACATCATTATAGAGGAAACATCAGCTTCACCGACAATCAACGTCATCAATGCTAATATTGATTAATTAGTATCGGCATGATTGGCAATAGGTTTAGCATAAACATCATCTCATCAACATCAATATCTTCACTAAAAGGATATTTACAGGCTGATGTTGGCAACTTTATAACCAACATCATTAGTATCAATTATCAATAGCATATGTAATATACGTATTTAAGTTGATGCTGCCGATGCCAACATGAACATCACCCATCAGCATCAACACCATCGTCAACATTAGCATACCAACATCAGTTCCAGCACCAACATCATCAGCTCCAACACTAACATGGACACCAACAACATCAACACCAACATCATCAGCTCCAACACTAACATGGACACCAACAACATCAACACCAACATCATCAGCTCCAACAACAACAACAGCACTAACAACAACACCAACATCATCAATAACAACAGCAACATCCCTGGCCAGCCATCTCGCTTGCCTCGGGAATCTCGCGCCGTAAATTCCTATTCTAATTCTAATTCCCATCGATCCGGTTACGAATTCCCTCTCGCGTTTTGCCTTAAGTTTGCCCAGATTTCGAAGGAAGGGGAGGGGGAGGGAGAGGGGAGTGGGGGTGCTAAATGGGGAGTAGAGGGGGGGGAAGGGGAAGAGAGGAGTGGGGAGGGGGTTGACGGGGTAGAGGGGAGATAATGATGACGATTGGGGGGTATTGTGGGAGGATCTTTGAGGGGGGTAGGTATTATGGGGAGCATTGAGCTTGGGGAGGGGGGGGGGTAAGGGTAAGGATGAAGGGAATGATGGGGGGGGGGTAAGGGTAAGGATGAAGGGAGGGATGGGGGGGGGGATTTAAAGGGGAGGGGGTTTAGAGAGGACGATGAGGGGTGATGGGACTGAAGAGAGGGAGAAGGGAGCCGATAAGGTGTAGGAGATGGATAGATCCTATGGGGGAGCATTAAAAGGGGGAAGGGGAAAATAAAGATGATTGGAATTAAAGGATAAAATATGATAAAATATAGAGACGCGTTTAAAACCGATACTAAGGGTTCTATTTAAGGGGTCGAACCCTTACTCAGCAGATTCATTTTAAAATCCGCGACAGTAAAGTACATTATCCTTTCTTGTGGAGCGATGTTCAGTATCAGTTCAAATTCAACCCATAAACAAGTTAGTACGGGTATTAGGGCATTAGAACAGCCCCTAATCAATCGTTGAAATATAATGTCAGGTCTTAATTGTGATGAAATATTGTAACCAATGAATAATCGAACTTCTACTATTACGAGCTCGACCAGTATATGTGATAATTTTGCAATTTAATCAGCTTACATATATCTCCTGTAAGATTGTTTAAAATCAAGTTAATTACGTCAAATTTAGCATTGCAGGGCGCAAGACATTAATGAATAAATTAACAGAATGCTCTGGTTCACTG
>NC_051420.1:28411134-28416134 GCF_015228065.2 Penaeus monodon | reverse complement strand
AGACGCACTTGTTCCACGGGTTGGAGGCTTGTTCATATATAACACATTTCCTAAAACAGTAACAAAAACCTAGAGATACACTTATTGCTTAAACCAGGAGATTTCAACATGGGGTACGCAAAGGGTCTGTCATGGTGTACGTGTTCTCCACGTGTCGTTAGCATAGGGGCCCGGCTGCCTGACTTGCGTGAGTTGTGGAAGGCACCAGTCACCACCCGGCAGTGGTAGACTTGAGATTGCTGGTGTTGCTGCTTTCTAGTTATGTTTTCGTATGATCCAAGTGGTGTTGTGCAAACGATTAACTATTGCGGCGATGTGTAGTCACGATGTAAAGGCACCTTAACTTTAGTGTGATGTATGGTGTGACATGGCTGGGTGTGATGTGGGGTATCAGAGTACTGAAACTGTGGGAGACAGAAGTAAAGAAAGGAAATTTTGAGATACTTGAGGCACTTGCTAACAGGCAAGACATAGATCAGATGTTAAACTTGATCACTTTGAGTGAAGAGATACTTTCCTGATGTGTCTGAAGGAATCTTGAAGCTAATTAGAGACCCTTTCCATACAGATGTTGCTTCTGTCAATGATGAAATTCAGGAGGAGTTTATTGACTTTGTGAATGACTCCAGTGCTAATGATCTGTTTGAGAAAGAGTCTTCAGTCATGTCCACATGTCGCACAGGAGCCTCTTCGTTCTCGACTGAATGTGGAAGTCGGCCTTAGCAAACATTGCTTCTAGGCCAACTAAGCTAGTTGATGAAAATCAGTTTCAGCCATCTCATTAATTCCCTTCGCAATTTATTTCATAACAATATATTTTGTTTTTACATCCCGGTACCATAGTGAATTATGGTAGTTGAAAATTTACAGTATAACCACAGGTAATTTTTTTTTATAGAATTCATTGTTTAAATTTTAAAATATTGATGGCAGGAGGATTATGTAATTAAATCCTTTCACTGCAGTACTGGTAAATAAACCCAATGAAATGTTGATCTGAGCTATTGTTTTCCACTTTATACAAAGTGAAGAGTGTACATTACTGACATAGAAAATACCAGAAGGGGTACGTGGGGAGAAAAAGGTTAAAAATCCCTGGCTTAAACATTCATCCGTTAATAACAATAATTTTATTTACTTATCTGGGATGGGCAACACGAAATATCCTTCCCTTTTGACTTCTAAAAGGTTACTGAAGTTTGGGAGTTCCTCAGTCAATCACGAGGACGGAAATACCGAGAAGTCACTCTTTTTCTTGGGTGAAACTAAGCCGCTATCATTAGAACTCACTGAAAGTAACAAAAATGCCTTGCCCGGTGAAGTTTCTAAAAAAAAAAAAATACATTACTGGAGAGCCTCTGAAGTCACATATAAACTGCCAAATATCATCAGTTTATCAGAAGACACTACAGAATATCTTTAAGTAAGACATTGACGCAAAATTATCAGGTTACTTGGTAATTCCATTTTTCCTTGCTGGAAAAACTAACAAATTCTGCTATTTTCCGAAGGTTTTCAACCTCGTTACAGTAAATTTATAACAAACAGCCGACATATGGATATTCCTCAACAATACTAGCGCTTGATCCATTTTTTTATGGGGGGGGCCCCATGGAAAAGGCTCTCAAGATTGCTAATGCTATCAGCTGACGTGGAAAGATTCAAAGGCTTATTATACATGGCAGGTCGAAATGCCTCTGAAAACTGTTTTGCATCGGGATAATCCTTGTTGTCTCTGGAATTGCAGTGCAGAACACACACAAGGTTTCCAAGGCCATTTAAGTATCTTAATCCTAAATCAATTTTAAAATCCTAAGTTGTTTTTATTCAAATTCCATGCTTCATGACGGTATATTTTTAACTTATGGATCTACAGATCTTCACAAACATATCTAGAAAGCGGATTATTAAGATTAAAAATTGTCTTGATCTCATTAACCACAAACATATCTTGGCATAGTGTTGTGTTAATAAAGAAGTCATAAGTGATTCCTTTCTAACACAAACTCAGTTGTATCTAAAGCAGAATTCTCCCCTTATCTAATGCAACCATCACGTTAAGACATGCAACTGATCTATTTGATGGTTTTCCAAAGACACATTTCTCCGAAAATGGCTCTTTCTTTAGCTAATTGCAATAATGACCTGAACTTTCTCGCTCAAAAACCTTGAGATATTGTGTCCCCTTGGACGATTTATGACTGACTCTAATATGACAATGAGAAGTTATTACGAACTGTCTTCGTGGTGTATAGTATCATACTTTTAACATACTTTTGTCTTGCCAAGTTTAAAATTTACCTGAATGTTTTACCGATTTTCTATTCACTCACTGGTTATTTACCATCTTGATGCACACCGTATCATTCTTTCACCATGAATAGAAATCCCTTTTTTTTATTTATTTATTTTTTATAACATATAAGCTAACACTTTTTTCTTTCCACTTGAGTTCAATCGTAAAATAGAACTTCTGCAACTGTTGGTCTACAATATCCAGAAACTCCACAATCTTTTACACCGATGCTATTCCTTATTTTATCATTAAAATATTAATTTAATGGAGATTTCATTGGACACTTAAACACACGCAATCACTTTTTTAGTCCCTAAAAAATGACTTCTGATGGTAATATTTCTAAATGTGTTTACCGACGAGTTTCTGCCTTCTTGTATTTTGGTTTTAACCGTTCAACCGTTTGCTTGTACGTGCAAACTGTTATTGCACCGTCTGAAAACCAGTATAATATATTTCTAGCTATCAATAGGTGTATATCATTGAATAATACATGTAAAGGATTGATATAGGCTCTCATATGTGGTATATTGATGATTTGAGCATTTACCAAATACTATTCGACGCAAACAAACAACAGCAGACAACAGTTCTTTTTATATTTTTTATAATTATTAATCATGCTTTTATTACTATAATTTTCTATTATGAAAAATATCAATATATGTTTTTCAAATACACAAAGATTTTCAGCCCTCTACCATGGTAGAAGAAAACTCCATACACTAACATTTTAGTTTTCTTCCCACTCAGATCAGAACCCAAGCATGTAAATATGATCCATGTACTCTGGAAAGATGATTTGTAAATTCAACTGATAGATATATTTGAAAAGCCTGACTAGGATTTTCATAAAGTAAAGAAGTCAATGTATTCAAACTAACTCGAAGCATCTAAAAATAAACATAAATAAATATCTAAAGGTATGGTTAGAAATCCTGATATAGAGGCTCGTGTTAACAGGTTTTGAGTTTCTTAAAAGTGCAACTTACTGTGTGGAGGAGGTGGTGCGGCATTGGTGGTGCCGGCATCGATGATGGTGTTGGCAGCACCAGTTGTTTTAGTCACGACACTATACATAGTGGCAGCTGCACCTTGTATATCTCCCTCTTGAGCTGTAATATCAATCTTTGTTATACCAAGGAATACCTATACATGGTTTGCCAAATCTGATTCTTTTTAACATACTTCATATATCTATAGACTAACTACCACAATTAATATGACGAAGTCAGTCGTAGTACACAGAACTGGCACTCGCCGCGCATAAGAATTCAAGAGAAAACCTAGTATGTTTAGGGCTATTGAAAGTATCAGGCGTGGAGATGTGGGTTTCATATACGACCCGGCCTCAGAATGTCTAAACATATCTTGTAGGTGTTACTTAGTTATTGGCAGGTCTTCCTAAACAAATCCGGCCTGTTGACAATTTTCCACCATGCTTGGGATCTGTAAAATAAATTCCTTTACATATTTCAAGAGGACTACTTATTAATGTGAGAAGCACCTGGTGTTTGGTCTAGCCTTGTTATACATGCACAGCAGCGAATTTGAAAAGCACCGAGTTTTTGGAACGCGATCCGTTGGCCGTGTCTCTACTCAGAAAGGGCAGTACAGACTGTCAGCTTATTATTAAACACAAGCGAACCACAGTTGTTGCAATTTTCTGTGTATGACCAAGACACTTGGTCGATTGCCATATATGACTTAACTTTATTTTGCAAAGTCAAGAGATGTAGCATCCCCACAGTAACAGCACCATTATCGTACATTAGTGCTGATAAGTCTCTAAATGCTGGTGTTATCTTTAAACTTATCTCTTGCTTTCTTCCAACAGCAGTATTACAACAGTTATAAATAACTTCAAAGCTAAATTATGCAATAAAGTGAACATGTTTGTACAAGCTCTTTATAATTCAAAAACAAAAGTGTTGATTGCCCAATAATAGGATTGCACCAAGCTTTCCCTATGGCCTCTGGCAAAAGCTGCTTTGCGCACCGGCAAATTCCAACATCTCGCCACCCAGAAAACTCTTGCAATAATCCCCCCTCTGCTGGGGGATTATTGCTACGTTGATCACAGAAATCACTGAACACATTTCTAACTATTAACTAAGTTGTTTTTCACCTGACCTAGTTGATTTACTCAAAAGTGAATGTCAGTTTTCTGTTTGGTGTATCCCATTTCTGTACGAATGACCACAGAAAGGAACTTCGGTCATGGACTGATTGGCTGCTTCGTATTTTCATTATACATGGAATTCAGATTGCTGATAAGTATATTATGATAAACAATCGCAATTATTACAGAAAATAGTACTCGTTATATGAATTTCTCAAAATAATCTACTGTAGCATGCTTAGCAAAACTGACGAAAAGTCGTTTATACGAGATTTCGTAGTCAGAAGGAATTTCTATAATTTGTAATAACTTTTTTCCTATCATATTTGGCGACTTTTATCATGAACCTTTATGAAAGAAAGGAATGCCAGCCAATAGATTATATAAATAAATGTTATGCCAATATGAGTTTTGTTTCGATAATTGTGACATATGTTTGTTTTATGGTATGATTCATGTTTATTTGTCCAAGCTGAATTTACAATTAGTTTTGATATTACATCTTAGTCTTACATTTCATGGTCTTTTCGAATTTGTGAAAACGAAGGTTTCGTCTTCCATTCCTGATTGCATGACATGAAG
>NC_051420.1:28386134-28388634 GCF_015228065.2 Penaeus monodon | reverse complement strand
GGCCACCGCGGCCCAAACATGTGTATATAAGTACTAATATTTAGCAGATTAGAATAAAAAAGAGAGTGAAACCTGAAAAACAACTAGTTAAGAATAAAAGAGTTGAGTAGAGAGAGAGAGAGAGAGAGAGAAGAGAGAAGAGAGAGAGAGAGAGAGAGAGAGAGAGAGAGAGAGAGAGAGAGAGAGAGAGAGAGAGTATATATCCATACATATATACATAAATAATATATATATATATATACTATATATATAATATATATATATGTATATATATAGTATATGTATATATATATATATATATATATATATATATATATATATATATATATATATATTTAGTATATATATATATATATATATATATATATATATATATATATATATATATATATATATAAAGAAGAGAGCTGCCGAATCGGATTACTCCATATGTTCTTTTACGAGACTGGAAAAGCTATAGTAACCCAGAAAGCGCGTCGACCAACTACATTGGGAATAATAACTCTTACCTTGAGTCAAGTTCCAGGCCAGGAAAGGCTGGTCGAACCCTGGCTTTGGGGTCAATTAAATGTATAGTTAATGAAGGTAAAGTTATATTATATTTAGTCGCATACATAAGAGATAAATCTGAGTTGATGATTGATTCATATGATAAGATAATCACACTATACCATTCTGAGAGATAAGACTGTTGACTGATATAATGGCGTTTTTATAGATATAAGTAAGAAGAAAAATAAGAGTTGAAAAAAAATATAAAGATAAACAAGAACGGGGAAAAAAAGAGAAAGAAAATGTGGAGATAATGAGGCTCATGCAAATAACATTACAGAGTAATCTAATCCAAACTACTCTGAACTGCCAAGACCTGAATTTTTCAGATCATACGTAACATTAAAAAAAAAGAGAGATCATCAACAGTGTTCAGGTTAAGTTAAGTCAGGTCAGGTTCGGTAACTGTAGATAGACTTAAACTGGCTAAGTAAAGCTAGGTTAAAGTAGGCTAGGTTAAGTGCGGTCAGATAAGTTTAGTTTAGGTTAAGCTAGATTAGTTAGGTTTAAGATCAGGGAAGGTTAAATCAAGTCAAGTGAGATTAACTTAGTTAAGGTTAAGGTTAGATTCGAACAGGTTATCTCCGGTTAACTTAATTTAGAGTGGGTAAAGTCAAGTTAGGTCACTTGAGTTCACGGATTGAACTTTTAATGATTTTAATGCAAGAAAAAAAAAAAAAACAGGGCATTCCGTCTTGTCCTTCATCACATGGAAATAAAGATTCACGTAAAAAAATCAAGTCAAAATTTCGAATGCAAGGGGAGCCAAGGCAGTCAGGGCTTCCCTTCCTACTTAAAGGCGATGAAGTGAAGCTGCGGTCAAGTTATGAGATCTTAACGAAAGGACGATAAGATAAGCCCAGAAGGAATATTATCAGGAGTTGTTGGTTTGTGGTTATTTCTTGCGTGAGTTCTGTTAGTCTCATCACTCGTTATATCTGCTATATCAATCTAATGGTTTCTTAAATGCCTTTATTTATTTTATCTTTTTCTTACTGTTGTACTGGTTTTATATGTGTGTGTGTGTTGCGTTAATCTTAGCTCTTGCATGTGTTGCAATAATCCTATTATCATTTATGTGTAATTCATTAATTATCCTCTGTTATGTTTGAGTTGTGTCATTTTCTGTCTGTGTTGCATCAACCCTATCATCTCATATGCATGTTGCATCTTTCTTATTGTTCTTTGTCTGTTTTTTTATGTGCATTGTGCAATAATCTTCTCATTTCATGCTTATTTCGTCGATTTTATAAAGCTTGCACTGTCTGCGTTGCTTATCATTTTTTTATGTATGTTGTATAAATCCTGTAGTATTTATCTTAGCGTATTATCTTGGTTTCTTTGACTAGTTTTATCAAGTTAATCCTCTGTGTTTAGACAGATAGATAAGTTAGATAAAGACAGTTGTGGCAGATGGCTAGATAAGAGGGTAATAGGTGTGATAATTAGCTGGGTAAACTTTCGAGTCAATAGCATGTCTACCTCGTGTGCATGAATACATATGAAAAATCCAGCTGAACAAAACTGTATCCGTGTTGAACTTTTGTGGTTGAAAATTTTGCTTGTTTGTGCATTGCTATGCATAATTTACTCCCTAAAGTTAATTTTCATAGAATGTATATTAAAAGGTCTAGCGTATATAATAAGCCTAAATGTTACTCCGCAAACTGTGGCTAGATAAGCTACAAAAAGGCAGCTAGATAAGTTAGAATAAGCCAGCAAGAACAGAAAAGAACAAATAAGATTGGTGAAAAAAATTGAAACTTTTTTATGTAAGGGAGATGGAAATAAGTATGAAAGACAGCTGGGTGAGTTGGACTGAGATGCCTTATTGCATCGAAGAGGATGGAGAGGAAGGAGAGGATGGAAAGAGAAGGAAGAAGAAGGGGAGGAGGAAGAAAAGGAAGAGGAAGGGTAGGGGAAGGAGGAGGAAGAGGAAAATGAAAGG
>NC_051420.1:28348634-28358634 GCF_015228065.2 Penaeus monodon | reverse complement strand
ATACAATTGTTAAAAAAACAAACAGTGATCAGCAGTAGTGCACATAGTGTTTGCAGAGGGTGATGGTGAAAGGGATTGCGGGACAAAATGAACATTTCGCTTAAATAAAGGTTTCTGTGATATTTTTTTCTTTCTTTCACACACACTGCACTTCATGTACAGAACATGAAAAAGATATACGTATTAAAATGAAATTATAAGTATTAAGATACTAATTACTCCAAAGGAAAAAAAGTCAACACAAGAACCCCGTAATTTATCTTATTTCCCCAAATCCCCAAAACCCCCGGAATAAAAAGGGGGGGGGGGGCAGGAAAGGCATCCCCAAAAAAAAAAAAAAAAAAAAGGGGAAGGTACACAAATGAAAATTTAAAAATTTTAAAAAGGAAAAAATAAAAAATTTCCAAAAAGAAGGAAAAAAGGATTTGGATTTTAAAAAGGGGGAAAAAAGGGAAAAAAGAAAACAACAAAGGCCGGTTTTATTAGACGAAAAAAACATAGGCCATCTGCAAAAAAAAAAAAAAAAAAAAAAAGGGGGGGATTTAAAGGACAAAAAAAAAGAAGGGGAGAAGAGGAAAGGGAGAGGAGAGGGAAGGGGGGAGGAAAAAGGGGGGGAAAGGGGGAGGAGAAAAGGGGGGGGGAAAAGGGGGGAGGAGAGGGAGGAGAGAAGGGGGGGGGGGCCCGGGCGAAAGAGGAGAGAAGGGGAGGAGAGGAGAGAGAAAAAGGGAAAAAGGGGAAAAGGAAAAGGGAAAAGGGGGGAGGAGAAAGGGGAAAGAAGAGGGAAAAAAGGAGGAGGGGGAAGAGTAAAACCCAAAAAGGAAAAAAACAAGAGAGAAACAGATAGGGAGTGGAATTTTGTCGGGAACTTTTAAGTTAAACCCATTTTAAAAGGGCCAAGTTTTTTTTTGATTTTCGAAAAAAAATTTTTTGGGGGGGTTGGGACCGGTGGTTTAAAAAAAAAAAAAAAAATGAAAAAGAAAAAAAAAGGGGAAAAAAAAAAAAAAAAATAAAAATAAAAAAAAAAAAAAAAAAGAAACAAAAAATAAAAAAAAATTTAAAAAAAAAAAAAAAAACCAAAAGTTTTTTTTCCCAAAAAAGGTTATTTTGGGTGAAGAATTTTTTAAAAACCCCCGGGAAAAAAATGGCCGGGGGCCCCAAAAGGGATGTAAGGGGGGGGAAAAAAGGGGGACGTTACCATGAAAAGATGCCCCGGGTATGGGTCAGGGCTTTCGGTTTTTTTTTTTTTTTTTTTTTTAGAAAAAAGAAAAAAAAAAATGATTTTTTCAACTTTTGAGGGGGACTATTTGCAAACTTGAATGGTTTTTACAAAATTTTTTGGAAAGAGGAAAAGGGGAGGGAAAAGGGGGGGGGGGGGGGGGGGGGGGGGGGGGGGGGGGGGGGGGAGAGAAAAAATTGTGGGGAAAAAGAAGAGAGGAGGAGGAGCCACCCCCGTTTTGAAGAGCCAGAAAAGAATTTTCCCAAAAGATGGGGGGGGGGAAAAAGGAAAGCCCAAATTGATTTGTGTATTTTTTTAGGGTTTTGGGGGGGGTTTTTTGGGTTTGGTTTTTTTGGGTTTTTTGTGGTTTTTTTGGGTGTGGGGGGGGTTTGGGTGTGGGGGGGGAAATGGGGGGGGTTTTTTTTTTTGGGGGGGGGGTTTTTTTTTGGTTTTTTTGGTGGGGGGTGTGGTTGGGTTGGGGTGATTTGCGGGGTTTGGGGCCCCGGGAGGCTGTTTTGGGGGGGTGGGGGGGGGGGGTTGGGGGGGTTTTTGGGGGGGGGTTTTTGGGGGGGGGGGGGGTTGTTTTTGGGGGGGGGGGTTTGGGGGTGGGGTACGGACTGTCACCAACCAGCAGGGAAATGCCAAGATACTGGATGTGTACACTGCACCACCAATCTGGGTATGTGATCTTAGTACTTTATTTTGTTTTTTTTTTTTTTTTCTTTTTTTTCTTTTTTACCGCACTTAAAACAGAAAAAAATATAATGTATTTTTTTCTAATCTTTGTAAATGAGTGTGACTATATTGTCAATTATCTTCAGACTGCGTTTTCTTGACAAAAGGTTATGGGTTAAGAGAGAGAGAGAGAGAGAGAGAGAGAGAGAGAGAGAGAGAGAGAGAGAGAGAGAGAAACTAATGATGATGCGCCGAAGAAGAAGATGAGGCAAGAGGCAGGAGCGCACCGCCAGCCTATTCTGAATCCCGATCTCGCCATGAACTTCCAAAGAATTTACGACATCCGAATCCAGCACCGGAGTTTCTTCATCTGATTGATCGCCGAAACCTGTGCCATTCTGTGTATTATATATAGTGTATGTGTGTGTGTGTATGTGTGTGTGTGAGTGTGTGTGTGTGTATTGTGTATGTGTGTTGTGTATTTGTGTGTTGTGTGTGTGGTGTGTGTGTGTGTGTGTGTGTGTGTGTGTGTGTGTGTGTGTGTGTGTGTGTGTGTGTGTGTGTGTGTGTCTGTGTGTGTGTGTGTAGGTGTGTGCCACTCTGCGTGGGTTCTATCTGTGTGTCATTCTGCGTGGGTTGTGTGTGTGTATCATTACGTGGGGCTTCGTGAGCGGTATTGTGTGTATAACAAGGGCCATTGCGTGTGGTACTGTGTGAGGGGCTGTGTGTGGCGTGAATCGTTGCGTGTACCATCGGGAAGTCAGTGTGTGTACTATTTGCTTTTGCGTGATTGGTGGTACGCTTCCCCCCCCCCCCCTTCCCTTCCCCTTTCATCCCACCGTTTGTCATGAATCGCTTGCCATTTTATCATCCGTACTCTCTCTCTCTCTCTCCTTTTGTTCGTATGTTCGTATGTGCGTGGCGAGTTGGGGGGGGGGGGGGAGGTTGTAGCAGGCGTGTGTTTTCGCGTTTTCGTGATCTTCTTTTATTCTTTTGTGGGTGTTGTTATGTAATTTTTTTGTGTTCATTTTTTCTCTGGCAATTTAATCTCATTTAAATCTATTTATTTTCGTTTTTTTTTCCTGTGGCTTCCTTTTTTTTTCTTTCGATTTCTCTTCTCTCCTCCTCCATTTCTGTCTATCCATTCGCTTTAGTTCTTAATTCTCTCCTTTCCTTTTCCTCTGTTCCCTCCTCGCTCCTCTCCCTTTCCCCTCGTTCCTCTGTTCCTATCCTCTCCCCTCTTCCTCCCCTTTTCTCGTCCTTCCCCTCTCTCCATTTCCTCTTCCCCTCGTTTCCTAACCCTCTCCTCGTCCCTTCTCCTTCCCTCCCCTTTTTTTCCCTTCTCCCCTCCCCTTCTCCATTTTCCTCCCTCTTCTCTCTCCCTCCCTTTTCCCTTTGTTTTTATTCCCTATCCCTCTTCCTTCTCACTCTCCGTTCCACTCTCTCTCATCCTCCTCTCTCATTCCCCTTCCATCTTCCTTCTCTTTCCGCGATTGCCTTCCCTCCTTTTCCTATTCCTTTTCCCCCTTCCTACCCTTTCTCTTCTTCTCCTTCCTCTGTTCCCACCCTTTATCTACCTCCTCTCGTCCTTCACTTCCATTTATTCACGCTGTTCGTCCCTCTTCCTCCGTCTTTTCCTTTTCCTCTTCCTATCGCTAGTCTAGTCTTTCTTTCTCTGATTATCTCTCCTCCTCCCCCCCCTTTTCTTTCTCTGATTATCTCTCTTCCTCTCCTTCCCCCCCCCCTTTTCTTTCTCTGATTATCTCTCTTCCTCTCCTTCCCCCTCTCTTCGCCCCCTCCCCGAATCCTGTAGTAATTCTCCAGACTGACGTTACATTTACACACAAGAGAAAAACACCGGGTTAGAAGCCACCATGGCACTAGGGATGCCGACCCTTAGACTTTTTAAAATGGCAATTAATCTTATGATTTTATTAATTTTTTTGAGGCTTTATTCCGTGTTCGTAACAATTCTATGTTTCTTTGTACTTCATTATATGTGTTTTTTTTACTTAACATTTTGGGCATTTATTATTTTCCTTTATTTTTTAGTTCTTTGTCTCGGCTTTTCTTTCGTATGTTTAGATCACAACTTTTTAGCATTTGAAAGCTCATTATCTTACTATTTATTTATTTTTTCGTATGTTTAGATCACAACTTTTTTGGGTTTTTTTTGGGAAATTTTCAATCCCCAATTTGGTTTCATAAAAAGGGCAAAAATCAAAAAAAAGATTTTATTTTTTTGTAATTTTAAACAATTTTAACAAAAATGTTTTAAAATAGAACGAAAATATTCCCCAAGGGGAAAACAACAAAAAAACCCTTATGCACGGGCCCAAACGGGGAAAGGATACGGGCACTTGAAAACTGGGGAAAGGGGTTTTTTGCAACTGAATGATTATTTATAAAGTTACACACAATAAATTTAAAAACAGTAATTTACATAACCCTGAAAAAGGGCCCAATTCGCTAAATTTTTTCGAAACGTGGTAGTCACTTTTTAATGATAAATTTTAAATTATTAAGGGACCGAAGAAAAAAAAAAACCCTAGCGTGCATTTTTTCCGGGGCACGGGGGGAATCTCTTTTGTTTTAAGGAACCGAGATCCCCAGCCCTGTTTTTGTTTAGTGTTGGTAGAGCTGCCAGGGATGGGAAAAATTTTAAACCCTTGGGGGTTTCCCCTTTTGGGTTTAAACCTGGCGGCGGGGGAACCCCGGTTTTTTTGGGTTTTTGTCCCTATGCCGTTGGGGGGAAACGGGTTTTGTTTATACAAGAAAACGCTACTGCACCCCGGTTTTCGGGGGAGGGGTTCCGAAGGGGAAAAGGGGGGGTTTAAGGAACGTTGGGTGCCCCAAAAGCGGGGGCGGCGTCCGAAAAAATAAAAAGGGAGGAAATTGGGGGGGGGGGGGGGGGGGGCAGCAAACGGGTTTCCCGGGGATGGACCAAAGAAAGGGGATTTCTCTACAACCCACCCCCTTTTCCCTTTTCCCCAGCCCTATCCTTCCTTTAATTTTCCCTTGCCCCAGGTTTAAATTCCCCCCCCCTCTTTCCTTTTCCTTTCTATCCTTTCCCGCTTTCCCCCCCAAAACCCCCCTTTCCCAAGTTTAAACCCCCTTTTTCCCTTTCCCCCAAAAATCTTTCGTCTTTTATGTCCTCTCCTTTTACTTGCCCTTTTTGGGAATCCCCTTCCTTGTAAATTTTTTTTTTTCCCTTTCCCTTGCCCTTTTTTGCTCCTTTCCTATCCGCTCCCCCTACCTCCCCCCTCCCCTCCTTTTCAAATCTTTCCCAAAGGGACTTGCTCTTCCAATCCCCCCTTTTACTATTTTCCCCCCAATTCCCTTTCCCCCCCTCTTACCCCTTTTTTTTTTTTTGGGCTCCCCCTTTCCCACTTTCCCCTTTCCTATCTTCTCCCTCATTCCCCTTTTCCCCCTCTTCTCTTCTTTTTTTTTTTTCAGTCCACCCCCCTCTGTCATCCCCCCCTTTTCTTCCTTTCCCCCTCCTTCCTCCGCCCTTTTTTTGCTTTCCCCCCCAACTGTCAAACCCTTTCCCCCCCCCCCTTCCCTCGGGGTTTTTTCCCCAAGCCGTCATTTGGGGTCCGGTTTGGGGGGGTTGGGGGGGGGGAGGGGGGGGGGGGGGGGGGGAGGGGGCGGGATTCGGCGGGGTTTTACACGTGGGGATCGCATTACCCACTTTGCTTCATCCCTCATGTCACTAAGGGGGTTTTTCCCCCACGTTTTTAATAGGGTACCGCCTCAGGATCTCCACCCTCTTTTGGCCCCATCCCCCCTCCCCTTCCCCTTTTTTTTTATCGTTTTTTTTCGCCTTAATCTGGACGGTCCGGGGGAAAATTAGGGAAGATTGGAAAAAGATAGTAAATTTTTTAAAAAATTTTTAAGATCAATGAATTTGGTTTTAAAAAACCCTTATTTAAAATTTTTAAAACGATTTTTTTTTTGGGGGGGGGGGATTTCCTGGGGGAGGGAATTTAAATTTGGGGAAAATTTTATAAAGATGTTTTTGGCTTTCTAAAAAATTAAAAAATTAAAGAATATGTAAAAAATTTTACTGAGGGCGAATGATTTTTTTCTCATAAAAAAAATTTTTTCGGGGTAAAATACCACAAGAAATTTTCTCAAAAATATTTTCTAATAAGTTTTCAAAAAAATACAGCATGTTATTCAGGAAATATCTCTTTTGAACAAAATTAAAATTAATTTTAGTAAAAAACCCAAGTATTTTTAAAAAGGAAACGAAATTTTTTTTGAAATTTTTAAAGAAAAATTTTTTTAAGAAGCATCTGTCATTTTAAATTTTAAAATAAAATTTAAATATAATTTTGGGAAATTCTAAGAAGTTTTTTAAAAAACGAAATTTTTTTTGAAATGTTAAGAAAAAATTTTAAAATCGTCTTTTCCCAAGTTTTTAATGATTAATTGAGATTATGTTTAAAAGGAAAAAAAAAAAAATTATAAATTTACAAAATCTCCCAGAAAAGAGTGTATTCGGGTTTTTCTAAGAAATTAAGTATTTTATTATTTTAAAGAATAACTCTTTTTTATCACCTAACAGAGGAAAAAAGAGAGGGGAATTTTTCGTGTTTTTTAAAATTAATAAATAATGTAATTTTTTCTTTTATTTATTTTCCCCTTCTTTTCTGCATTTTTTTCCCCTTTTTGTTTTATGTTTCTTTCCATTTTGTTTTTTTCCCCATTTTGCTCTTTCTTTTATTTTTCGCTTTTTTTCTGCTTTTTCTCCTTTTTTTTTTTTTATTGTTCTCTCCATTTTCTTTCTTTTCCCCTTTTCCCCGCTATTTCTTTTTTTTCCCCTTTTTTTCCCTTCCTTTTTTCCCCCTTTCTCATTTCTCCTTTCCCTCCGGCCCCCTATTTTATTGCTTTTCTCCCCCCCCTTTTTTCCCTTTTTCTTTTTTTATTTTTCCTTTTCATTTTTCCCCTCTCCCTCTTTTCTCTTCTCCCTTCGCTGTTTTTATTATCCTTTTTCTCTCTCTCCAACCATTTTTAAACACAGGGTCTTCAACCCCCTCCGTTTTCTATAATTTTTTTAAAAAACCTATCCAACCTTTCCTTTCTCTTCTCTTCTTCCCTTCCTCTCTCTTCTTCCTTTCCTTCCTCTCTTTCCTCCTTTCCTCTTTCCTTTTCCCTCCTCCTTCTCTCTTCCCCCTTTCTCTCTCCCCTCTCTCTCTCTCTTTTCCTCTTCTCTTCTCCCTCTCCCTCCCCCCCCCCCCCCTCCCTTCTCTTTCTCTCTCTCTCTCTCTCTCTCTCTCTCTCCTTTCTCCTCTTCCTCTCTCTCTCTCACACAACACAACACACACAATACCAACACACCCCTTCTAGATAAATAAAAAAAAATAGATAAATAAATAGTTTTACAAAAAATAAATAAATAAATAAATAAATAAGTTTATAAATAAAAAAATCTAGAGTATAAAAAACACATTTCACAGACTAGGTTTGATAAAATGAGACAGCTGTTTCAAAAGCCAATAGGATTTCGAAACTGTTGGCTCTTTTTCAATAGATATAGTTTGTGCATTGTTTTTTTCCCAGGGTATAAAACGGTAGTTTTTTGCGTCAGTATATATGGTATATATATATATAATATATATATATTATTATATATATATATTTTTAATTATTTATATATATATATATAAATTTTATATTTTTTATATATAATATTTTAAAATATAATATATATTTATATGTATATAATAATATATATAATAATATTATATATATATATATAATATGTGTGTGTGTGGTGTGTTTTGGGGTGGTGTGTGTTGTGTGGTGTGTGTGTGTGTGTGTGTGTTGTGGGGTGTGTGTGTGTGTGATGGGTGTTGTGTTTAATAAATACTCGTACATATAGATTATAAAAAAATAAATACTTTTGGTTTTTAAAAATTATTAATATATATTATATATTTATATATAAAATTATATATATATTAAAATTTTTAATTCGTATAGACACTCACACATATAAATATACTACATCACATCTTTTAAACGGGGGTTTCATGTCTGAGCCGCCGTGGTCACAGCATGATACTCAATTGCAGTTTTTTACGTTGTGATGCTTTGGGGGTGAGGAAGTGGGGGGTCCCCCGTCCTTTCCACGGAGAGTGCCGGGGGTTTCCTTTTTTTTTTTTGGTAACATCTTTTATTTTTTCCGGGCTGGGACTAGCATGACTTTTTTCGGCTTGGGCCCCCAGGGCAGGCAGGCAATCAGGTAAGTTTCCCTTTCCCAAGGGGAAAACTATATATATATATATATATAAATATATTATAATATATACATTATATATTATATATTATATAATATTATAATATATATATATATTATATATAAATATAAAATATATATTAGTATAATTTTGATTAAAAATGTATATTAATATAATAATATAATATATATATATTAAATATATTTAATATATATATTATATAGTATATAAATATATAATAACACACACACACACGACAACCACACACAATATATATTAAAAATATAATTATATATATAATATTATTATATATATATAATATATAATATATTTTATTGGGGGGTGGTGTGTGTGTATATATGTATATATATATGTTATTATATATATTAAATATATTAATATATATAATATAATATATATTTTTAAGGGATTATGGAGTATATATAATTATAATAATAATTAAATTTTAAATTATATAATATAATTATATGTATAATAATATAATAATTATATATAATATATAAAAATAATAATATAAAAATATAATAAATTTTTAAGAGGGGATGTTGGGGGTTTTTGTTGCTTTTAAAAAATATAACACAATTAAATAGATAAAATATATATATTAATATATATATATATAATATTATATATATATATATAATATAATTTATATATATATTATTATATATATATATATATATAAATAATATATATTTTAAAATTATTATTACAACATACAACATAATCTACTAAACAAAATACATAAAATAATAACACACACAAACACACACACCCCCCAAATAAAATATTTTAAAAATATTATAAAAATATAATATATTTTAAATATATAATATAAATAATAATATTGTAAATATATATATATATATTATATAATATATATAATATTATAATATATATATATATCTTAATAATATGATATATATATAATATATGTAAATTTTTATACATATATATATATATAAATATATAATTATATTTATATATATATAAATAATTTTTAATTTGTGGGTGTGGTTGTTGTTTATGTTGGTGTGGTGTGTGTGTGGTGGTGTGTTTGTGTGTGTTTCTTTTTATATCTGTATCTTTCTATATCTTTCTCTCTCTCTTCTCTTCTCTCTCCTCTCTCTCTCCCCTTCCCCTTCTCTCTCTCCTCTTCCCTTTATATTATAATATTAATATATATATGAAAATAATATATAAAAAAATAATATATATGTTTATTATATTAATTATAAAAATATATATAATATATTTATATATATATATATATATATAAATACAACCACACCACAAAAAACAGATAATAAACACACAACAGACACACACAACACAACACACACACCACCACATAACACACAAAACAAAAACCCCACCCCACACCCACACACACAACACAAATACACAACACACACACATCACCCACAACACACACACACACGCACACACACACAACACCCCAATACCAAAAAAACACACACACACACTCACACACAACACAACCACACAACAAACACCACATATATAATATATATATATATATAATATAATATATAATATATTTATATATATATATATATATATTACATTATATATATATTATAAATTTTATATATAATATATTATAAAATAATGTAAATAATATAATTTTTATAACAGCATAAAACACTAAATACACCACAGACAACAAAAGCATAATGTATTATACATAAAAGAGCGATTAATATGTAATAATATGCCCTAAATATTTTTCGGCACTCTATTCTATATGAATCTCTCTTCTTTCTCTCTCTCTCTCCTCTCCTTCTCTCTCTTCCCCTCTCTCTTCTCCTCTCTCTCTGTT
>NC_051420.1:28336134-28338634 GCF_015228065.2 Penaeus monodon | reverse complement strand
GAGAGAGAGAGAGAGAGAGAGAGAGAGAGAAAGAGAGAGAGAGAGAGAGAGAGAGAGAATCAGAGGAAGGTAATTGGAGAGAATTATAAATAGACACACACACACACACACACACCCATAATATATATATAATACATATTATAATATATTATGATATAAATAATATATAAAAAAATATATACTATATATATATATATATATATAATATATATATATATATATATATATATATATATATATATATATAATATAGTATATGATGTTATATTATATATATATATATATATATATATATATATATATATATATATATATATATATATATATATATATATATATATATATATATGAAGAGAGAGAGAGAGAGAGGAGAGAGACAGACATACAGACAAACATAGAAAGACAGATATGAATAGATAGATAAGTAGATAAATAGATAGATGAACAGATAGATAGTTAGACAGACAGTTAGATAGATAGATAGAGAGGAAAATATATAGACAGATAAACAGAGAGATAAAGAAAGAGAAATTAATAGATAGATAAATTAACAGATAGATTAATAGATAGATAGACTGATAAATAGTTAGATAGATTAATAGTAGACAGATAGAGAGAGAGAGAGAGGGAGAGAGAGAGAGACAGACAGACAGAAAGACAGACAGACATAATCAGACAGACAGAAACAAAAAAACAGACAGACAGAATGAGAGAAATGTGAAGGGGGGGGGGGGCGCAGAGTACGTCAGACAATGCTGTCATCTCTGTTCCACGCTGACATATACCACTGCAGAGCTATTTCTTCCCCTTGCTTTTAGATGTCAAATATCAGAAGTACTTTTTGAGAGAGTAAAACAAACGCTGCAATCCATACGTATATGCAGGTGAAAGGTGAAAACACACACATACGTACTCAGACACGCATACACGCACACACACAGACACCCTTACACATATATGAGAACACACACACACACACAAAGCACAGACACACACACACAAGCACAAGTACACACACACACACACACACACTTACACACACACACACGCACACACACACACACACACAAACACACGCACACACACAAACACACGCCAAACAACACACACACACACACACACACGCACACACGCGATAATTGGATACTACACCAGGCATGTAATACAAACGCAAAGAGATTAATTAAAATTACACTCTAAATTTCAACACTCAAAAGCAAGTGAAATTCATACGAATATAAATGCGAATGAAATGTAAATGAAATCAAAGCAGACAAAAGTAAGTTAAACTGCAATTAAAGCTTGTAGGATTACGCACACGAACGACCGGCGAAGGGAAACTAGGCATGAACAATTTCTTAACCTCGACACGCACACGCACACAGACACACACACACACACACACACACACACACACACACACACACACACACACATACACACGCACACGCGCACATATACACACACACAAGCACAAGTACACACACACACACACACACAAAGAAGCATCGTAAATGCCAAAAAGATAAATAAACTTAATACATTTGAAACCCATCGATCTAAAAAAAAAAAAAAAAAATCTATAATTAAAAGACAAACAAAAAGTAAAGAAATGAGCAACAATTGCAACATATCATGAGCGTCTTGGTCCCTTTCCCTTTGCAATAGCGTCAGTATACGGTTAGTATTGCACAGTCAATTCACCCAAAACCATTATAACCAAATGTTCGGTAAAACGCGAGGCGACTGAAGGGGGAAACGCGACAGGAAAAAAAGGGGAAAGGTAGAGGGGAGAAAAGGGAAAGTGAGGGGAGAGGAGGGGAGGGGAAAGGGAGAGGGAGAAAAGGGGAGGGAAGAGGAATGAAGAGAAAGTGAGGGGAAAGGAGGGGAGGGGAATGGTGGAGGGGCGGAGAAAAGGAGAGGGAAGAGGAATGAAGAGAAAGTGAGGGGAAATGAGGAGAAGGTGGAGGGAGAAAGGAGAGGGAAGGGAGATGGGAATGAGAGGAGAGAGGGAGGAGGAGAGATGGAGGAGGGGGAAAGGAAGGAAGGGAAGGGAAGGGAGAGGAGATAGAGAGGAGGAGAGGGGAAAGTGAGGAGAGAGGAAAGTAGGGGAGAGGGAGGGGGGGAGGAAGAAGGAGAGTTGAGGGGAGGGATGGGAAAGAAAGGGGATGGGAGAGGGAGAGGAGGGGAGGGAAGAGAGAGGAATGGCAAGCGAAAAGGAAAGAAGGAAAGGGGAGTGGAGGAAAATGAAAAGAGGGGAAAAGAAGAGAGTGAAAGACAAATCAGGAGAGAAGGAAAGGAGGGGGAGGGAGAGAGAAAGGAAAGGGAGGGAAGTGGAAGGGAAGGAGAGGATGAACAGAGGAGGAATAGAAAACATGGGAGGAAGAGAAAAGAAGGGAAGGGAGGAGAAAGGAAGGACGAAGGAAGGAGAAATGAACGTGGGGAGGAGAGGGAAGGCGGAGAATTAGCAGGAGAAGGGAAGGAACTAAGGAGAGAAAAA
>NC_051420.1:28328634-28331134 GCF_015228065.2 Penaeus monodon | reverse complement strand
GCGCCAGTATCAACAACAGCTGGAAAGGGGTAAAGGGAGGAGGGGGAGAGGAGAGAGAGGGAGGAAGGGAAGGAGGAAGGGAGAGAGAGAGGAAAAAAGAAAGAAGGGAGTAGAGAAAAAGAAAGAGAGAAAGGAGAGGGAAGAAAAGAGGAGAACATGGAAGGTACGGAGAAGGGGATAGGTGAAAGAAAAGAAGGAGGAAGGGAGAACAGAAAAGAGCAGAGGAGAGGAAAGGATAGAGAGAGAGAGAGAGAAGAAGAGTGGAGAGACGAGGAGAGAGAAGAGAGGAAGAGCCGATGAAGAGTGAGAGAGAGAAGGGAGGGAGAGAGGGAGGGGAGAGGAGAGAGGGGAGAATGGAGAAGAGAGGATAGAGGATGAGGAGAGACGAGGGAGAGAGAGAAAAGAGAGAGAGGAGGGAGAGACGATGAGAGAGAGAACGATCTGAGAGAGAGATAGAGAGAGAGTGTACGTGAAAGGAGAGAGAGAGAGAGAGAGGAAAAAAAGTAAGGAGAGAGATAGAGAGAGAAAGAGGGGAGACGAGAGGGAGAGATTGAGGGAGAGAGCGAGAGAGAGAGAGGTGCGTGTGAGAGAGAGGAGAGAGAGACAGAGAGAGAGACGAGAGAGAAAGACACACAGAGACCAGAAAGAGAAGATGAGAGAGAGAGAGAGAGGAGAGTAGGAAGAGAGAGAGATGAGGAGATGAGGAGGAGACAGAGAGAGAGAGAGAGAGAGAGAGAGAGTGCGAGAGAAAGAGAGAGAGAAAAAAAGAGAAAGATGGAGAGAGAGAGACGAATGACAGCGATAAAGAGCAAAGGAAATGAGCAAATGACGAAAATGAATGTGAATGGAAAAGGAATGTGAAAAAATAATCAAATCTTTCCGTCCGTTTTTCGGAATATTTTTTTCTTTCTTTTGAACTTTTAAAACCAGAAAGACGTTTATTCGTAGACCTTTTGATCATCCTAAAAAAAAAACGAAGAAAAAATAATAATCTAAGCAAAAAAAAAAAAAAAAAAAAAAAAAAAAAAAAAAAAAAAAAAAAGTAAGAAAGGAGATTAATCGAGAAAAAACGAAAACACAAAACAAAAGGGGAAGAGAAAGGGAGGTAAGGAAAGAAGAGATAACAAAGCAGGTAGGAAAACGAAGGGGAAGGATCACAAGCAAAGAGGGAAGGAACGAAATGATCAGAAGAAAAACGAAAACACGGATGATTGGACACAGACAAGAAATGATAAGGGGCGACAGACAAGGCGTACCCGTGTCCGTGTATTCTAATATATATAATATATATATATCATCCTCTATAATATTATATATATATATATTTATATATACTCAATATATATATATATATAAATATATAATATAATATATATACATAATTAGATAGATAGATAAGATAAGATAGATAGATAGAGAAATACATATATATATATATATATATATATAATTAGTATATATATAGATATACTATATATATATAGATAATATATATATATTGTAAGATATAGATATGCTATATTTATATATACATATATATGAGATGATATGTATATAGTAGCTATCTATCTATTAATCTACATATCTAAGTGTCTATAGTATATATATATATAGAATCGAGATAGATATAGATATATATATATATGGTAGAGTAATTATATGAGAGATATATATATCTAGATATATATTTTATATTAAATATATATATATATATATATATATATATATATACAGATATTAGTATATGATGAGTATATATATTATCTAGATATATTTATACTGCACCTATAGTATATATAGATAGAGATGTACATATTAAGATATACCTTAATATATTATATATACATATATAGTAGAGATATTATATAATATAGAGATATTATAGAGATACTTATAGAGAGATATAGATATAGATATATAGTAGGGTATCTATATTAATATTATATATATATATATATATATATATATCTATTATATATATATATAGATATATATATAAGATATATATATTAGGTGTGTGTGTGATGGGTGTGCGTGTGCGTGCGGCCTGTGTGGTGTGTAGTGTGCTGTGTTTTGTGTGTGTGTTGTGTGTGTTGTGTGTGTGTGTGGGTTTCTGTGTGTGTGTGTGTGTTGTGTGTGTGTGTGTTGTGTGTGTGTAGTGTGTGGTTGTGGGTGGGTGGGCAAGTGGTGGGTGTGGGGATGTGTGTATATATAATAATTAATATATAGTATATATATATATATATATCATATATATAATAATATATATAATCTATATATATACATATTATATATATATATATATAATTATATAATTATAGATTATATATAGATATATACATATTATATTATAATATATATATATAGATATATATTATATATATATTATACATCAGAATATATATATATATTATATATATATATATATATATATATATATATATAATAATATATATCATATATAGTATATATATAATATGTGTAGTGTTGTGTGTGTGTG
>NC_051420.1:28288516-28293516 GCF_015228065.2 Penaeus monodon | reverse complement strand
GTAACGATAGATAAGTAAATAAATATAAAATTTAAAAATCTAATTGAAAGGACAATGGTTCACTAGGGATGTGGGGAGGGGTAGAGAGGGGAGAGGGGATGGGGGGGGGCGGGGGCAGAAGTGTCAAAAGGTGACCTTTGACCTATTCTACCCTTTCACTGCCCCTTCTGCCCCTTCGTACTGCTCCTCCTCTCCCCCTCCTCCTCCCTCTCCCCCTCCCCCTCCCTCTCCCCCAACATCCCCCCACCCCGTCTCGATCTTCCCTTTCACACCCTCGTCCGCCTTCCACCTTGTTCGTTCCTCCTCTATTCCTCCTCCTCTTCCTCCCTACCTTATTCCTAATATTCCCTTTTCCTCTCCGTAGCCATTCTCTCTCTCCCTCTATCTCCACTGCTCTCTATCTCTCCTTCTCTTTTCATCCATATTCCTTCCCCATTCTCTCCGTCTCCCTTCCTCATCCTCTTCCCATCCATTCCTCCCTTCTCCTCATCCCCTCCTCCGTCTCCCTTCCTCCTCCTCTTCCCATTCCTTCCCTATCCCTTCCTTCCTCCTCCCTACACCACCCCCCCTTCGTCTCCCTTTCTCGTCCTCTTCCTCCCCCCCCTCCCCCCCCTGCTTTCCTTTCCCACCCGCGAGCACCTTAATTCCCCCACCCCCCCCCTACCCACCTACCCACCTACCCACCTACCCACCTACCCACCTACCCACCTACCCACCTACCCACCCCAAGCTTACGCTCCAGCTCTCCCTCGCTGACTTGCCCTCCCTGCCCGCTCACCGGCCTGTCCCTCCTCCTTCTCCTCCCTCCCTTTCTCCCTCCTCCTCCCATACTTACGCTCCCTACCTTCTTCTTCTCCTCCTCCCCCTTCTCCTCTTTCTGCACCTTCTCCTACGCCTCCTCTTACTCTTCCTCCTCCTCCTCCTCTTCCTCCTCCTCCTCCTCTTCCTCCTCCTCTCTCCTCCTCCTCCTCCTCCCTCCTCCTCCTCTTCTTCTTCTCCTCTTCCTCCTCCTCCTCCTCCTCCTCCTCCTTCCTCCCTCCTCTTTCCCTTCTCCTCACCTCCTCTTCCCCCCTCTTCCTCTCCCCCCTCCCCCTCCCCCCTACCCCTCTACCCCCAGAGAAAGGCCACGATATGCTAATGACCCTTTTCCCATCCACAGCAATTAGCCAGTTAATGACACATCACGGGAAACAGAGGTGGAAGGTCATTAGATATATTATGACCAAGACAGGAGAAGGGGGGGAGGGGGGACGGGAGAGGGGGAGGGGGGGGGGTAGGCGTGGGCGGGAGGTGACAGAAAAAGGATTCGGGATTATCGCGGGGGTGGATTAGAGCGGGGGGGGGGGGGGGGTCGCGTTGGGCGGGAGGTGACAGAAAAAGGATTCGGGATTATCGCGGGGGTGGATTAGAGCGGGGGGGGGGGGCGTCGTGAAGCGGGAGGTGACAGAAAAAGGATTCGGGATTATCGCGGGGGTGGATTAGAGCGGGGGGGGGGGGGGTCGGCGTGGGCGGGAGGTGACAGAAAAAGGATTCGGGATTATCGCGGGGGTGGATTAGAGCGGGGGGGGGGGGGGTCGGATGTTTTGCATAAGTGGATTTAGGGAAAAAAAATAATAAAATTCGGGAGTCTTACGTGGGTGGATTAGGGGAGTTTTTTGCGGAGGTAGACAAATAGCAAGCTAGAGAGACAAACAGTTATATGTGTGTGTGTGTGTGGATGTGTGTATATTTACTATATATATATATATATATATATATATATATATATATATATATATATATATATATATATATATATTTTTATATATAAAGAGATATAGATAGATAGATAGATAGATAGATAGAGAGAGAGAGAGAGAGAGAGAGATAGATAGCTACACGTGTATTTTTATAGATAGACAGATAATTAGACAGATAGATACACACACGTGTTTGTGTGTGTGTGCGCGCGCGCGCGCGCGTGTGTGTGTGTGTGTGTGTGGTGTGTGTGTGTGTGTGTGTGTGTGTGGTGTGTGTGTGTGTGTGTGTGTGTGTGTGTGTGTGTGTGTGTGTGTGTGTATTATATATATATATATATATATATATATATATATATATATATATATATATATTATATATATAATATATAGATATATATTATAGTATTATATATATATATATATATATATACATATATATATATATATAGATATATATATATATATATATATATATATATATATATATATATATATATATATATATATATATATATATATATATATATATATATATATATATCACAGGACTGAAGGGCTTAGAACCAGATCACATTCCAGGTAACAGAAATACTTCCCCGATAAGTGAGGTCCACAAAGTACGTCCATTCTCAGGAAAAAAAAAAACCTGGCAACTAACCCCAAGAGTCAAGATAACTCCGATTCGAAAAATTTTCTTTTCATGCTAATCACCAAACATTTAATACAAAAAATAACATATATCTAGTATTTCTAAAAATACATATATACACTTAATTCTCATTTGTCCTTATTAACACAGACTGCGTTCGGCGTCATTTTATTTTTGAATTATTTTCTTCAAAAGAGTCCTGGCGAATCGGAACACTCGAGGGAAGGTGGGTTGCCAGCTGTTCCTTTTCTGAGAATGAGTTAGTCTCTTCTGAGCCTTCCGCGAAAAGTTTATCCAAGGCCGTTCATTCGCTTTTAATAAGACCCACAGCTTCGGCTTTACCAGGGACAACAATTTTGTGTGTGTACTTTACATCTTCGTAACTTTGAATTTAATGTCTTTGTATATTTTGCCGCTTTTTTTTTTGCCATTTATTTGTATATGGCCTTTTTCTGTTTCTCTGCATGTGGCCTTTTTTCCTGGTCATTTGTATCTGATATTTCTTGATAATGATGCTTGTGTTTCCTGTCTGTTATCGTGTTATTAGGCTCATTCGTACTGAATTCTTTGTCTGTAAAAATAGGCTTAGCCCAAAATATAAATTAACATCTTTCAACTGTGCTAGGTTTGTGTTTAAACGATTTTGATATAGAGGCGGAGAGCAATTATCTCTCTCTCTCTCTCTCTCTCTCTCTCTTTCTTTCTCTCTCTGTCTCTCTCTTCTCTCTCTCTCTCTCTCTCTCTCTCTCTCTCTCTCTCTCTCTCTCTCTCATTCTCTCTCTGTCTCTGTCTGTCTGTCTCTCTATTTCTCTCTTTTCTAAACTCCCTCTTTGGTATCATGTGATGAATTTAATCAATGATGAGAATTGAAATGTTGAGCTTTATTGAAATCCGTGAAATTTCGCCGCCAAGCTACAAATTTGAAGCTTGGGACGAGTGCGGGAAACCTTGATGACGTCATAGAATCACTCCCTCTGCCATCTCTTGTTCTGATCTTAAGAAACCTTCTGTTATATCCTCTTTCTTTCTTGTTTTGATTCGTTCGTGCTCTCTCTCTCTCTGGCTTTCTTTCTCATTAATGCATTGGTTTCTTTATTCTCATTCATTCTTTCTTTTTTCCCTCTCTCTTGCATTCATTCTCCAACCCTCTATTTTTACTCCATTCTCTCTCTCTCTCTCTCTCTCTCATTCACTCATTTATCTGCTCGCTTTCTTCCCTCCCCCCTTTATACGTATCTAGCCAAACCCACAGGTATTATTGGCTTCCTTTTCTTAAAGAATTCTGACTCAGATTTAAATGTTAGGTCAGTTGCCAGTTTCGCTTCAAGGGGCGATTTTCGTCAAAATTACTCACCATTTTAATCTATTTTATTTGTTTATTGGTTTATTATATTTCTTATTTGTTATTATCATCATTATTATTTGTTATTATTATTTCTCATTATTGTTTCTTATTCTTAATTATTATTATCTTCATTATTATTTCACGCGGATTATGAAGGTGATACGAAAAAATACGTTTTGGCAAATTATGCGTATTCTAAGGGTATGGTGTTGGCATATTTTACAATGTATGCAAATTTGTGCTTTCCTTGCCAAGGCTGGGAATCCTGAAGTGATGTGGTTTATTCATCATTGATGTTATTGTTATGATGGTGATGATGATGATGGTGATGATGATGATGATGATGATGATGGTGATGGTGATGGTGATGATGATGTTGATGGTGATGAAGATGATGATGATGATGGTGATGATAATGATGGTATTGATGATGGTGATGATGGTAATGGTGATGACAATGATAATGATGGTGATGATGATGGTGATGACAATGATAATGATGATGATGAATACGAATAGGGAATACATTAAAATAATAACAAAGATAGGAATAAGGATAATAAGGATATTAAGAATAACAATGATAACAGTAATGATCATAATAATGATAATTGCATTACTGAAATATAACTGATAGCTGTAAATATAATGGTATTATTAACTTTAGCGATTACAATGATAATAGTAAAGTTGTATTGTAAAGATATCAACAAATTGTGAGATTCCTTCATTAAAACACAAAATACCTTATCAACGAATGAGATCATCAAAATCATCTTCATAATTATCATTATCATCATCATAATCATTATCATCTTCATCTTCATCATCATCATCATCATCATCATCATCATCATCATCACCATCATCATCACCATCATTATCATTATCATCACCATCACCATCATCATCATCATCATCATCATTGTGATCACCATCATTATTGTTGTAATGATTAATTTTGTTATTATTTCTATTGTCATTACCATTATCTTTATCATTATTATCATTGTTTTTTTATGTTGCTGTTGTTATAATTCATCCATTATCTACAGTAATTATCCTTTTACCAAATTATCTCTCCATTTATGCAATCTGCTCCTCATTATCTATTCCCTGCTATGATAATTATCACTATCTCTGTTATCAGCACCTGCCCCTCCCCTCACAACAACAACAACAAAAAAACACTTAAAACAAATTGAAAGATATTGCTTTTCTGTTATTGTTATCGCCAATGTTGCATATTCACATTAAGCGTCAGGAA
>NC_051420.1:28273516-28276016 GCF_015228065.2 Penaeus monodon | reverse complement strand
TATCATGTGAACGAGACTGGGCACAAAGCTCACTATGATGGTCAAGAGTACAAATTCAGAATATAAACAAGGAGCATTATAAACATCTCGCCAAACAATGCCAAACGCATGGTAAACATCATCCCAATTAATTCGAGACTTTAAGACTTGCTTAGTGAGGGTAAAATCTGGTATTGAAAATCTGGTAATAACAAAAATAATGATAATAGCGATGATGATGATTATGATGTTGATGCTGATGATGATAATAATAAAGATAATAAAAATGTCAAAATTTAACATATATATGCTGCTGCTGATAATGCTAATGTCAATGATAAAACACTGAAATAAATTATATTAACGCTAATATTGATAACAATCGGCCAGTTTGTTAAAATTGTGCGAGGCCCAATCCAATGATTATTCATATTTATAGACATGCATATACATACAGATAAATGCATATCTGTTTATTTGATATATATATATTTTTTTATTTGTCTAGACCAACAGATGCGTATTTATTTCAGTGTATATGCATGTCCCTGTAATGAATATTAATTGGATCACGCCTCACACAGTTTTGACAAACTGGTCAAATGATAAAAGTAATAACAATGATAACGATAATGATGGTGATAAGAATGATGATGATAAGGGCAATAGTAAAAATAATAATAGTAATAATAATACTGATGATAATAATAATAATAATAATAAAATAATAATAATAATAATAATATGATGATGATGATATTGATGATGATAGTACTACTAATATTGATGATAATGATGATGATGATGATGATGATATTAATAACATTAATGATAATGAAGATAATGGTATTACTAATACAACTACTACTGCTCCTACTACTACTATAATAATCGTGATATTAATGATAGTGATAATAATGATAATAATGGTGATGAGAGTAATGTTAATCACAATAATGATGATATTGATGATAACAATAATACTGATGATAAAAATAATAATAATGATAATAACTGTTAATAATGATACTGACATTGATAATCATAATGATAATGGCAATACTAATGATAATGATAATGATAATGATATTATTTATTATTATTGTTATTAATATTATTATTGTTGTTGTTGTTTTGTTGTTGTTATTATTATTATTATTATCATTATTATTATTATTATTATTATTATTATTATTGTTGTTGTTTTGTTGTTGTTGTTGCTGTTATTATTATTGTTACTATTATCTTCATCATCATCATTATCATCTTTATCATTATCATTATTGTTATTATTACCATCATAATACTGACAACAATGACGATGATAACAATAATAATGATACAAATGATCAGGACGATGATAACGGCAACAAATAAGTAATTAATACGTTAATAAGGATAATGAATCTATTATTTGCTTAATCATGATTGCGAGTTTTTTTTTTTTCATTTTTCACGTATTGAATAATCAGAATTGCAAAATTAAGCATCATTTTTTTTTTTTTTTTTTTTTTTTAGAGGAGAGAGAGAGAGAGAGAGAAAGAGAGAGAGAGAAAGAGAGAGAGAGAGAATGAAGAAAAGAGACAGAGGGTAGGGAAGAGAAGAGAAGAAAGAAAGAGAGAGAGAGAGAGAGAGAGTAGAAGAATGATAGAGAGAGAAGATAGAGAAAGAGAGAAAATAAGGTTAGTGAATCAGACCGAGAAAAGATCAGACGGAGTGAAGAGAGAGAGAGACACAAGAGAGCGAGAGATAGAGAGAGAGAGAGAGACTTAGGACCCCAGAAACGAGAGTATGTAGAAGCGTGTGTGAATATGGAGATAGGTTGTTTGGGGGTCTGAGGTTAGAAGAGTGAGAGAGAGATAAGAGAGAGATAGATAGACAGAAAGGTAGAGAGAGATAGAGAGAAATAAAATAGATAGATAGATAGATAGATAGATAGATCGATATATAGAGAGAAGAGAAAACATTATATTTCAGTTAATTCAGATCCAGATATCTCTTAAAACCAGATTCCGTTGCTTTAAGTGCAATAAGTTGCAAAGACATTCAACGGGTCGATGACAGATTTAGTCGAAGGGAGATTTTTTAATATGACTTGGTAGCGTAATATTACACTTTTCTTTTATATTTTAATTTTTTTTTTCTGTTTATATGTATGTGTATATATAGATAAATAGATGGATAGATAGACAAGTAGATAGATTGATAGATAAATAGATAGGATAGATAGATAGGTAGATAGATGGGTGGATAGGTAGATAAATGGATGGATGGACAGATAGACTGATGCAAAGATACATAGATAGATTAGTAGATAATATATAGTTATTGACGTAGTTATAGATATATAGCAAGTCAAAATCAATTTATAGTCAATCTAACGTCTTTACGAATATCCTTATTGCAAAAATGATACCTGTATGAGCAACTTGCAATACATTCAACATGCAATTATACATTTAACAATCCACCTTTCAGCATTATACAGTTCGAAATACATTAAAGATGATGTTCAATAGCG
>NC_051420.1:28251190-28253690 GCF_015228065.2 Penaeus monodon | reverse complement strand
GATAATCATAATAATAGTAATAATAATAATGATAATAATAATAGTAATGATGATGATAATAATAATAATAATAATAATAATGATAAAAGTAATAATATCCATGACAATAATAATAATAATAATAATAATAATAACAATAATAATAATAATAATAATAATAATAACAATAATAATCATTATTATGATAATAGCAAAAAATAAATAAACAAATAAATGATAATAATGATGATAAAAAAAATAATAATGATAATGATAATGATAATACCAATAACAATAATGATTTTTATAATTATAACAATAATAATAGCAACACCAACAACAACAACAACAACAGCAATAATAATAATAATAATAATGATAATAATAATAATAATAATAATAATAATAATAATAACAATCCTAATAATAATAATAATAATAATAATAATAATAATAATAATAATAATAATAATAATAATAGTAAGAAGAAGAAGAAAAAGAAGAAGAAGAAGAAAAAGGAGAACACTAAGAGAGATGATAGCAACAACAATAATAAAAATAGTAATAATAATAAGAAATAATAACGATAATGGTGTTAATGATAATGATAATACTGATAATAATAATGCTAATAATAGTAATTAATAATGATGATGTTAGTGATAATGTTGATAATGCTGATACTACTTCTAATAAAAATAATGATAAAACAGTAATATTAATAACAATAATAATAATAACAATAATGATAATAATAATAATAATAATGATAATAATAATAATGATAATAATAATAATGATAATAATAATAATAATAATAATAATAATATAATAATAATGATAATAATAATAATAATAAAAATGATAATAATGCTGATGATAAGACTTATACCGAACTTAATAATACTGATATTAAAAAATAATAAAACTAAGATCAATAATATTGGTAATATCAATAACAGCTTTGCTAACGATGATGATAATGATAATGATAGTAGTAATAGCAATAATATTCATAATTATGAAGGAGACAATAAACAGGAAAATAATAAAGATAATGACGATGATTGTAATGATAATGATAAAGCTATTACTAATACTAGTACTACTATTATTGGTAGTATGATTCCTAAGAATAATGATAAAAATGATTAAAACTATAGTGCTATTAATGGTGATTAGAAAAATAGAAATAATGACAGTGATGATGGCAAGGTTGATAATAGTAATAGCAAGAACCTTAGAATGATGAATAATAAGGAATAATAAGGAATAATAGTAATAAGAAGGAAAATAAAGGTAGGACAAAAAATGAGACGAAGGGAAAAGAGAAAAAAAAACACAAGAAGAAAACAGAGAAAAATTAAATAAATATGAGTAACTGATAAAAGTAAATAAGTGATGTGGGAGATGAAAAGAGAAAATGGAGAATAAACAGAAATGAGAAAGGAAGAAAAGAAAATAAGAGTAAATACATAAATAGATAAATAAATAAATAAAACAATGGAAGAATAGAATTAAGCTGATAAAGAAAGGAATAGATAAAATAAATGAAGATGAAAAAGGGGAAAAAGTAGGCCATTAAAGAATCAGACAATTAGAAAATAAAAAGACCAGAGAAAAACATAGAGAAAATAAAGTAAAAAAAAAAAAAAAAAAAAGGAAGAAGGAGACACATCAAGATAAGAAATAAAAAAAAATCAGACATTGAAAAAAAAGTAGAAAGCAAAAAAAAAAAAAAAAAAGAGAGAAAGAAAGAAAAAAAAGGAAAAAAGAAAAAAAGAAAAAAAAAACAATATTAAAACAGAGAGTGGAAAACTGTAAAAAAAAAAAAAAAAAAAAAAAAAAAAAAAAAAAAAAAAAAAGAGAGAGAGAGAGAGAGGGAGAAAAAATAAGATAAAACGGCAGGTTGACTGTGATGGGAACGAGGGATAGAATAGTCTAATAAAGGAGGGATAGAGGATGAGATGAAAAGGAGGCGTGAACCAGAAAGGGCCGTCACGCAGGCCTTCCTCCGGTACAATGCCACGGCCTGCCCCCTTCCCCCCCTTCTCCCCTCCCCCGGGTCTTCTTCTCCCTTTCTTTCTGCCCTCTCACCCTTACTCTCTGCTCCTCTGGCTTCCTGCTTCAGTCGTCCTCTCCTGCTGCTCCCTAATCCCCCTGCTAAACCTCTCCTGCTGCCGGTTAATTCCCATCTTCTTCCTTCTGTCTCCTCCCTTCTGGCTTGACGCATCATCCTTAAGTTTTGCATCTCCTGTTTCCTGCTCTATTTCTTTCTGCTCCCTCATCTCCCTGCTTCGTCACCCTGGCCTTCTGCTATCTGCTGCCTGCTAACCGTCACCGTCTGCTCCCTGTTGCTTGCTCCCTCTCCCTTATCTTCTGCTGTCTGCTGTCCCTTTCTTTTTAACCCCTGCTACTCCTTTTTTTCTTCCTCTTTGTGTTTCTGCTCGTTTCTCCCTTCCTCCTCTTTCCTACCCCTTATTCGCTGCTCACTACTTCTCTTCCCCTTCTCAATTCCTCC
>NC_051420.1:28221190-28226190 GCF_015228065.2 Penaeus monodon | reverse complement strand
AAAAGGTTTGTTGAAGGCCCATTCATCTTTTGGAGAAACTTTCGAAATCCTTTGGATTTTTTTTTGACATTTTCGTTGTTGTTTTTATTGCCGTCCTTCTAAACCTCCCCGCCCCCTTTCCTCCCCAATTTTTTTCCTTCCCCCTTCTCTTCTTTATTTTTTCCCTTTTTTTCTTTTTTTTTTTTTTAGATTGCCATCTGCCTCTTCCTCCCTATCCTCCTCTTACTCTCTTTTCCTCCTCCTTCTAAGCTTCTCTCTCTTCATTTGCCTTTTCCTCCTCTTCCTCCTCCTCCTAAGCCCCTTCCTCTTCCTCCTCCTTCTAAGCTTCTCTCTCTTCATTTGCCTTTTTCCTCTTCCTCCACCTCTGTTTCTAACCTCCTTTTAATTTGTGCTCCCCCCCACCATCTTATCTTCATTTCCCTCCTCCTCCTCCTCCACCATCTCCATTACTGTCTCCAACCCCCCCACTTCTTCCTCTTCTTCTTTCTCTCCACCTCTTCCTCCACTCCACCCTATCCTTTCACCTCCACTTCCTCCTATACACCTCTTTCTCAACCTTCACCTCAACTTGGTTAAACTGAAAACCACCTGGAGATGGGCGAGCATTATATTTTCATGAGAAAGAAAGGGAGAGGGAGAGGGTGGTGAAAGAGAGAGAGAGAGAGAGAGAGAGAGAGAGAGAGAGAGAGAGAGAGAGAGAGAGAGAGAGAGAGAGAGAGAGAGAGAGTTTAAAGTTAGTTAATAAAGTTTGGTTTGGATTCCATTTGATACAATGGATATTCTTGGTGTGACATACAGTCTGCTTGATTTTGCTCACGTGCGTCAGTTGCTGCTGACTCGGCTGAACCGAGTCCTTGCCCGCCGTGGTGCCCAGCCACAGCAGTAACCTCTGGGCGACAGTTGCAACTTCTCGCGCCTGGGCGGGGCGCGAACCGCCGACCCCTCGGATGAGAGGCCGACACGTTACCACTGTACTAGCCCGGAGGCTAGAGAGAGAGAGACGAGAGAGGAAGATAGAGAGAGAGAGAGAGAGAGAGAGAGAGAGAGAGAGAGAGAGAGAGAGAGAGAGAGAGAGAGAGAGAGAGAGAGAGAGAGAGAGAGAGAGAGGGAGAGAGAGAGTTCAAATTCAAATTCAAAAAGTTTATTCCCTTAAAAATTATTACAATGGGGATTAACAGAATTTCTGGGGTCATATAAAGTCGCATAAAATCAGATGCTAATAAATTGTATCAATTCACATGGTTTCATGGAATTAACAAGAAAAATATTGTAATCATAAAATAATAACGCATTGATCTTTGAGTAGATATATAAAAACGTGTTTGAATATTAATCAGTAGGAGAAACATCAGTTTGCCATCATAGTAATAAAAGAATATTTTTAAGAGACATATATAAATAAAAAAAGTATAGAAACATAAACAAACAAACAAATACAATCACATAATATCACATAGTTACATAAAAACCACATGAATTTTGATTTTCCATATGTAATGTACGAGTTAGAAATAAAAAGAATCACATCCAAACAAATACAATCACTGAGTTCACATACTTATATTTAAAAAAAATGTACATTTAAACATTTCTACTTTCTATAAATAATGTTCGAGTAGAAATGTCAGAAATGGAAACACAGAATAGTAAAGGGAAATATATCAATATGTTACTATCATAGGAACAACAGCAATTTATTAGAGTGGTGAAAGAGTAGCAAATTTGCAATAAATCATAAAATCATGAGTTTATTCTTTGTCACTAGGTTTTATTCGAATGTTTTCAAATAGTATATGTATGTCAACAGGAATGCAAGAGATATTTTGATATTTGTGATATTTGACTTTATTTACCATAAGAACATTTTTAAAGTAGCATTTACACTGTGATGAAATAACCTCCGCCCCTTTTAACTGTTCTGAAGGTCATTAATGCTGCCATTGAGAACCAGTTAGGTGTTGTCTGCATATTGCACCAGGAGGCAGTCTCGTATGCACTCAGGAATATCATTAACAATATAAGAAATAATAATGGCTCTAACATGGAACCTTGTGGTACACCAAAGTCGACGCTAATTGTTGGTGAAATAACATTACCTACACAATCTGACTGAGATCGATTAGCGAGATCGGAATCAAACCCAAAAGGATCGACAACCAACTTTTCACATTTTCTGAGGAAGATGTCATGGCTCACACTATCAAAGAGACTCTCTGTCTACCCATATTTTCATATGTTATTTGTAACCTAAATTCATCCTAGCTGTTTGCTAATAAATCTAGATATATAGTTGATTGGTTATCAATTATTTTCTCCAAATTCTTGAATAAAATTGTACTACTATGGAGGTATTTATGATGACAGGTATGTAGAAAACCACAAGAGGCAGAGCATCTTTTATATATGCTAGAGGTATGCCATCTGAATCGATAGCTTTGGGGTCTTTCAATTACTTTTCACCAGGATAATAGAGTTAAGATCAATTGGTTGTGGTCTAAAATTGGACACTGGAATGCTAGGCAATGCTCGAGTTCTTTCGTCATTAAAGAGAGCTTAGCTAAGATATGCCTGTGATTGTTGAAAGGACATGCGACCTACTTCTGCAAAACGATTTTTAAATTCCGCGGCTTTCATAGTTAGAATACTAATATCTTCACGTTGAAAGGATTTGCTCCGGGGCGTTATCCTATATATATAATTTTCCATGTGCCACTTATATCACATCTTTCGTTTCTAATTGTGTTATGAAAATATTGCGATTTACTATCTTTAATTAGAGAACAGTGTGTAGGATACATCATCATTATATGTATTATCAAAAGTTCTTTTAGCTGAGTTTCAGTTTTCTCTAAGTTGGAAAAAGGGACATTGCTTCTTAAACCCAATCAGCACAGATGGCAAGAATACATGCCATGCCCACTGTAATATAATTGTATTTATTGTATTTACACATAGATGGTTCTACAAGTGCTTAGTCACTAAGAGTCTTTTATTTGTCATATCAGTCTCACTTGTTTACCCTTTTCCTTGATTTCTGGGAAGCTTCCTTTCTATTATATTATTGTCTATAGTGTTATTCATATTTTAATAACAGTATAATAACAGTATCAATATTAATGGTATTAAAAAAAAAAAATTTTCCCGCAAATTCAAGGAATGGGGAAATTAAGCGCGAGCCTATTTAATATGAGTATTTGGGATACCTCATCATCTACATCACCAGTTACAAATCTGAAAGGGAGGTCAGTTTTGATTATATCGATGCCATTAGATTGGCACCATTGTATTAATTGGCTATTATAAGATGTGATCCTATCATTTAGAGAGTCTTCTCTCAGAATTGGCTCTATCTCACGAACATAAAAGTCTATGGTTTGACACCTTTGTTTAAGAGCGGATAGAAGTGTCCCTATGTTGTCTAGAATGGTGCTGGTACTGACGTCTTCCAAGATGTTTTGTAAGCCGCAGTAGAGAATGCAGCGCGTTGGACTCCAGTGAAGTTTCTCCTCCACTCAGCGCTTCATAAGGTCGATGTTTGCTTTGATGGTCCGGATGAAACCTTCCTCTCCCAGGTCGGTGGCGATGCAGCTGATGTTGGTGTCACCTAGGAGAACCCTCTCGCATGGGGGGTAAACATCCAGCGTGGTGGAGTCCCGTCCTGGCATCACCCGAGGACCTCTTTCTCTGCTTGGACGCACCTCTTCCTCAAGCTCTGTTATGCAGTCTCGGAGTTATTCATAGTGATGTAGGCAGTCGTTTAACATATTTCCAGTTCACTAAATAAAGTATCTTTAATTGACATCTTTTCTTTCAATTCATTAATGTTCGCCATCATACTTTATTTTAACATGTCTCGATCACCACAATGCCGTTCCTGCACGATATCCTCATCACTTTTAGAACGATGTTTACTCATGAACACGTCAACAAGTTTGTCTTTTGTCACACAAATTCTATTAAAACCTAATTCTGCATTTCCGTCTTAAAATTTGTGTGAAGAAACTCTCATGTAGGATTTTCTAATGAAGGCGCATTATCAGTTGGAGCGTCCTCCTCACTATGGTTGCCATGGTGATGACTGCAGCGTCGGTGGTTTCGTCTGCTGCGAGCCCTCACTGAGCATGCGCGAGCTTGGAAGAAAACGGAACGGGGATGTGGGTGTATTGTTTTAATTTTTTCCCGATATTTTTCAAAGTCTACACTTCACTCCTTTCACTACGACCTTCTGCCTAATCTCTATATGTTCATCTGCCTTCGGTGTAGAATACAGAGAGCGAGAAACACAAACCTCCTCACTTTCTCTTTCTAAAATCATCATCTTTCACATCTCTCTTTCGCTCATCATAAAGTACCTTTATAAATGAGTTTCCGTTGAAAAGAACACAAGGGCTTTTCCTTTATTTCTAACACTGCTGTAATCTTTCAATCACTTTTTTTCTTTAACAGCAAGTGGAAGAAACGAAAGAGAAACAAAGGAGGAATGGGAGGAGAGGGAAGATCACGAGAGAGAAAAGAAACTAAAGGAAGCATAAAAAAGGAGAAGGAAGAGGAACAGGAAGAAAAAGAACAGGAGGAGGAAGTGGAGGTAAAGCAGGAAGAGGAGGAGGATGAGAGTAAGAAGAAACGATGATGAAAATGGGAGAAGAAAAATAAGAAGGGGAGAAGAAAAAAAGCAAAAGAAGAAAAAAGTGGTAAAATAAGGAGAAAATGAAAAAGATAAGAAAGGTGGTAAGAGGAGGAGGAGTAGAAAAAAAAGAAAAACACGGCACAAAAGAGGAAGAAGACACATTGAAAAAAAAAATAATAATAACAGCTGCCTTTTCTAAATCTGTTCTTAGAGTGGAAACCCATTTCGCTGATGACTAATGCTGTTCAGAAATGTGTACAAAAACATAAATCTGTTTTTTTTTTTTTGTTTGTTTTACCGAGGTATGTACCAAGAGTGGAAAGTGTGTAATGACAGTGATGTTATTGTAGGCTCACTATTTATTTATTTTTTT
>NC_051420.1:28181644-28186644 GCF_015228065.2 Penaeus monodon | reverse complement strand
TCTCCTCCTCCCCTCTCTACCGCCTCATCTCTCTCTTCTCGGCGCGTCTCCTCATCCCCATCTCGTTCTCGCCTCTCTCTCTCATCTCGTGTCTGCTCTCGTCTCCGTCTCTTCTCTCCCTCCTCTCTCTCTTCTCTCTTCTCCTCTTCTCTCTCTCTCTCTGCTCTCTTCTCTCCTCTCTCCATCTCATCGTCTCCATCCCTCTCTCTCTCTCTCTCCTCATCGTCTCTCTCTCTCAATCTTAAACTCTCGGGTCCTCATCCATCTCTCCTCTCATCTCTCTTCTTCTCCTCGTCTCTCCTCTGCTCTTCCCAATCTAAAAAAAAAAAAAAAAATACAAAAACTCTAAACTCCATACAAAATCAACAAAATCTCATCCTCTCCTCCCTCGGCCGTACTCTCTCTCCTCTCTTCTCTTCTCCTCCTCGACTATCACACTACTCCTCTCTCTCCCGCGAAAGGCCCAATTCGACCTACCTACTCCCTCTCTCATCTCTTTCTCTCTCTCTCTCTGCTCTTCATCGCTCGCTCGTTCGCTCTCATCTCTTTCTCGGTCCTCCTCTCTCCTCTCTCTCTCTCTCACTCGTCTTCTCTCTCGTCGCTCTCATTCTCGCCTCTCTCGGCTCTTCTCTCTCTAGTCTGTCCTCTGGTCTCTATCTCTCTCTCTCGTCCCTCTCTCTCTCTCCTCCTCTATCCCGCTCTCTCCTTTACTCTCTCTCATACTTACGCTCTCTCTCTCTCTCTTCTCTCCCTCTCTCTCCCTCAACTCTCTCCTCTCTCTGTCTTCTCTCATTCTGTCTCTCTTCTCCTCTCTCTCTCGCTCTCATCCATCTCATCTCGTTCTCTCTCGTCTCCTCCCTCCGCTGATCTCTCGTTTCATCCTCTACTCCCTCAAAGAACTCTCCTTCTTCTCCTCTCTTCCTATCTCCCTCTCTTCTCCCCTCTCTCTCTCTCACTCTCTGCTCTCTTCTCTTTTTCCTCTCATCTCTGGTCTCGCTCTCTCCTCTCTGGTCTCTCTCTCTGTCTCTCTTTCTCTTCTCTCTCTCACTCTCAGTCTCTTCTCTTCCTCTCTCCTCGCTCTTCTCTCTCTCCTCTAAGCCTCCTATCTCGCCTCCTCGTCTCTTCCAATCTCTCCTTCTCTCTCTCATACGCTCCTTCTCTCTCTCTCTCTCCTCCTCGCATCTCTCTCCATCGTCTTACTCTCTCTTCTCTCTCTCTCTCCTCTCCTCTGCGCCCCCCCCCCCCCCCACCCCCCCCCCCTCTCTCTCTCTCTCCTCCCTCCATCGTCCCTCTCCGTGCTCTTCTCTCCTCCCTCTCCGTTCCCGCTAGTCTCTCCCTCCCCTTCTCCTTCTCTCTCTCGCCGTCTCTCTCAATCATCTCTTCTTCGGTTCTCTCATCTTCTCCCTCTTCTCTCTCTCTCTCTCTCATCCTCTCACTCTCTCTCTCCCCCCTCATCCATCCATCTCATCTCTTTCTCGTCTCTCTCTCTTTTCTCTCCCTCGTTTCTTGCCTCTTTCTCCTCCTCCTCTCTCTCCCTCTTTCTCGTCTCTCTCGCGCTCTCTCTCTTCTCTCCCATCTCTCTCCTCTCTCTCTATCGTCTCTCTACTCTCTCTCTCCGCTTCTCTCTCTCTCTCGTCGTCTCTTCTTCTCTCTTCTCTCTCACTTTCACGTCTCGGTCTCTCTCTCGTCGTTCTCCTTCCTCTCTCTCCTTTCCTTCTCCTTCTCTCTCTGTTTACTCCTCCTCAATTCTCCTCTCTCTCTCCTCCTCGACTCTCGGCAATCTCTCTTCTCCTCACTCTCTCCTCTCTCTCTCTCCTCTCTCTTCTCATCTCTCTCGCCCACGTCCTCCAGCTTCTATCTCATCATCCTGTCTCCGGGCTCTCGGTCATCCTCTCCTCCTTCTTTCGTCTCTTTCTCTCTCTCTCTCTCTCTCTCTCAATATCACTCACTCAACTCTCTCTCCTCTCTCCTCCTCCTCTCGCTCCTCTATCCTCTCTCATCCCCCGGTCTCGTCAAACTTCTCTCTCGTTCTCTCTCTCCCCCTCTCTCTCTCGTCTCTCTCTCCCTCCTTCCTTCTCTCTCTCTCTCTTTCTCTCTCTCTCCCCCCTCCCTCTCTCTCTCTTTACTCCTCTCTTTCTTTTTTGCGCTCTCACTTACTCTCTCTCTCTCTTCTCTCTTCTCGTCTCTCTCGTCTCTCGTCTCTCTCTCCACTTCATCTCTCCTCTCTCGCTTCTCTGCGTCTCTCCATCTCTTCTCGTCTCTCCCTTTCTCTCATCTCTCTCCTCTCCGATCTCTCTCTCTCCCTCTCTCTCTCTCTCTCTCTCTCTCTCTCTATTTCCTTCTCTCTTCTCTCTCTCTTCCTATCTCCTCGATCTCTCTCTCCGCTCTCGGGTTCTCTCAGCTAGGTCATCTCTCTCGTTCTCTCTCCTCTCCTCTCGTCGTCTTCATCCGCCCTCACTCTGCTCTCTCACTCTCTCCTCTCTCTCTCTCGCTATCTCCCTCATCAGGGTCTCATCCGTCTCCCAGTTCTCTCCTCTTCCTCACTCTCACTTCTCCCTCATCACTGTCATCTTTCTCTCTCTCCTCTATTCTCTCTACTCTTCTCTCTCTCTCTCCTCCTCCTTCTCTCTCGTCCTCCTCTTTCTCTCCTTCTCTCTCTTATCTCTCCTCCCTCTTTCTCCTCCCCTCATCTCCTCTCTGCCGTCTATCTCTCTTCATCCCTTCCTCTCTCTCTCTCTGGTCTCACTCCTGTACTCTCAGTCTCACTTACTCTCTCTTCGGTCCCCCCTCCTCTCCCCTCTCTCTCATCTGTCTCCTCTCTCCTTCTCGTCCTCTCTATCTCACCACTCTCACTCTCGTCTCTCTCGTCGTCCCTCGGTCGGTATCTCTTCTCTCGTCTCCTCTCCTCCATACTCATCTCCTCCTCTTCTCTCTCTCTCTCAATTCGCTTCCGTCTCTCTCGTCCTTCTTCTCTTTCTCTCTCTCCTCTCCTCCATCTTTCTCTCTTCTTCTCTTCTTATCTCATTCACCATCCCTTCCTCGCTCCCCTCCTCCACTCGTCTCCTCTTCACTCCTCTCTACTTCCTCTTGCTCTCTCTCGGGTCTTCCGACCCCTCTCTGTCTCTTTCTCTTCTCGTCTCTCTTCCTCTCTCCACTCTCCTCTCCCTCTCCCGTCCTCTACTCCTCTCTCGCATCTCTCTCTCTTCTCTCAGTCTCTCTTCCTCTCTCTCTCGCTCTATTCGGTCTCTCCTCTCCCCTCTCTCTCGTCCTCTCATCTCAAGCTCTCTCTTCTTCTCGATCCTCTCTCTCATTCTCCTCTCTCTCACCCCCCTCGCAGCCTCGTCGTCACCTCTCCTCTCCCATCTCCTCCGTCCTCTCCTCTCTCCTCTCTTCTCTCAAGGCTTCCGGCGTCCGGGTCTCCTCTCTCTCCCTCGCCTCTCCCCTCCCCTCGCTCTCTCTCTCGTTCTCCTCTTCTCTTTCTCTCTCCTCTCTCGCTTTCTCACTGTCTCAATCTCTCTCTCTCTCGCTCGCCTCAGACTTCTCTCTCTCTCTCTCTCTCTCCTCCTCCGCTCTCCTCGTCGTCTCCTCCCTCTCCCATCCCTCTCTCCTCAATAAATCTCTTCCTCTCTCTCTCTCTTCTTTTTTCTCCTCTCTCTTCTCCGTCTCCTCTAATCTCCCTCTTTCTCTCTCCTCTCCATCTCTTTCCTTTCTCGCCTCTCATCGCCTCATCTCTCAGCCCGTCTCTCCTCTCTCATCTCTCCTCTCTCTCACTCTCTCCATCCTCTCTCCTCTCCCTCCTCTCCTCGTCTCGTCCCTGTCTCTCTCTGTCTCCTCTGCTCTCTCTCTCTCGTCTCTCCCCTCCTCTCTTCTCCTCCTCTCTCTCTCGGTCTCTCTCTCTTTCTCTCTACTCTCTCTCCTCCCTCTTCCGTCCTCGACTCTCTCCTCTCTCGCTCGCTCCTCTCTTCTCTCTCTACCATCTCTTCTCTCTCACTCTCTCTCTCTCTCATCTCTCTTCCTCTCTCTCTCTCCCGTCTCGCTCTAACACCTCTCTCCATCTCTCTCCTCTCGTCCCCCTCTCACTCCACTCTCCTCTCTTCTCCTTCTCTCTCTCCTTCCCTCCGAAGAGCTCTCGGCCTAACTTAGCACTACTTCTCTCTCGCTCACTCTCCTCTCTCATCATCATCGTCATCCTCTCTCTCTCTCGCTCTCTCCTACGTGATCCTCTCCTCTCTCTCTCAACTGTGCCTCCTCTCTATATCTCCTCCTCATCTCCTCTCCTCTCGATCTCTCTTCCCTACGTCGTCTCTCTCGTCCCTCTCTCTCTCTCTCTCCTCGTCCCTCCCATCTCTCTCCGGCAATCGTCCTCTCATCCTCCTTCTCTTCTCAGCCTCCATTTCGCTCGCATCTTCTCCTTTCGTCTCTCTCTCTCTTGATCTCCTCTCTCTCTCTCTCTCTCTCTCACTGTCTCTCTCTTTGTCGATGGAAAATGAAAAAGTGAGATTTTCCAAGAAGCACTCATTTGGTGGCTGCTGCCGGGTAAGAAATCCGCCTGCGATGGTATTTTTTATCATAACTGAAAGTGAGATGGTGTATGGCGCCGCGTATGTCCTGGGATTTCTCCCTGACAGACTACTGTAGTTATTTATAGAGTGTATTTGCGCGCGCCAACGACATCTCACTCATTTGCACGAACACACAGACATAGACGTACTCTCCCTTTCCACGCACGCAAATACACACACACACACTCACACACACACACAAACACAACACACACACACACACACAAACACACATACACACACACACACACACACATATATACACACACACACACACACACACACACACACACACACGCACACACATACACACATATATGTACATACATAGACACACATATGTATGTATCAGTAATTTGTGTTCATTAATGCGTATTTGCTCACTTGTGTACGAAAGTAACCATGTGCGTATCCTTCATATGCACACACCATCTCTAC
>NC_051420.1:28156644-28159144 GCF_015228065.2 Penaeus monodon | reverse complement strand
CATCCTCCTCGTTCTCGTTCTCCTTCTTCCTCCTCCTCCTCCTCTTCTTCCTCCTCCTCCTCCTTCTCCCCTCCTCCTCCTTCTCCTCCTCCTTATCCTCCCTTTCCTCCCCCTCCTCCTCCTCTCTTCCTCCTCCTCCTTCTCCTCCTTCTCCTCCTCCTTATCCTCCCTTTCCTCCTCCTCCTCCTCCTCCTCATCCTTCCCATCATCCTTTCTTCTCTCCGTTATATCCACAGAGTCTTGCGTCAGTCTAACGAAAGAAAAAGGATTTCCGTTGATTGGAATTTCGTTCTATAAGCTGGTGTGGGCGGCGCGAATTTTCATTGAACAAAGAAAGGTTTATGTTTCCACCGCCCACGCGCCCAGCTCGTTGTGCGGTTTGTGCGGTTTTGTTATCGTTGTGCTCTATGTGTTCTGTGGATTGTGTGTCTTTCTCTGTCTTTCATTTTTCTGGGTTTTATGTGTTGTTTATTGTATGTATGTGTGTGTGTGTGTGTAGGGTTGTGTTTATGTGTGTGTGTGTGTAGGGTTGTGTGTGTGTTTGTGTGTGTGTGTGTGTGTGTGTGTGTGTGTGTGTGTGTGTGTGTGTTTGTGTCTGTATGGGTGTGTGTGTTCGTGCGCGCACGCGCGTGTGTGTGTATCATTGTGATTTAGACTTAAGCTGATGTGGTGTATGGCCTTTTGCTCCACCTTTAAGATTTTTAAGTCCTCCTCTCGGCGCTCAGCGTAAAATGGGAATACTTGAGACGCGTCGTAGATGTAGTCGGGAAAAGTCCTCAGCAGTCGTCAAAGTTTGCAACTCGTCGCCAAAGTTTTAGAATTTAAAAATAACGAAAAAAAGAAAGTTTGAAAATCTTGGCTCATCGCGCGCTCGTCATATGTCTTTGCAATGGTCCTTGATGGTCGTAGAAGTCGTCGTGTGCTGAGTATCCTACGCTGTCGTGTTGTAGAGAATGGTCCTGATAGCAGGAGGACGTTTTCCACGACCTCCACGACATGGCACGACTTGGCCACGACAGACGTACTTTAAGTAAAAACAATCTGATATCAGGTTTTCCTTTTCCTTATCGATAGATGTTCAGAGCGCTTGAACGTCGCTGAACACAGAACGAAAGAAAAGCTTTAGCGCTACATACTTTGGCCTCCTTGCTTACGTTCTGGAGTCGTGAAAAGAGAGTAAGAAGTCGTACATTATTCTAGCCTTATGTATATTGTGAAGAAGCCGCAGGTCGTAGTAATCCGTAACATATTATAACATATCTTGTCCCCTTCAAGGCAAGTCGCATATCCTAACGGTGTTCGTTGCGTCCATTCGCACCGTCATCGTACCAGTATCATTTTATCACAGTATAATAACGCATTAAGAACCGTCATTGGCATTTTAAGCTCGTTATAGTCTGGCAAGGTTTACGCTTCCACGGCGATTTTTTGGTCTTCGCAAATCGATACAAAATCAAAAAAAAGGAAAAAAAATCTTGAATTTGGGGAGAGACTCCGTGTGTCCTCTTGGTACTTCTAAATGTTTTGTGGCCGTAGGATTTTGGTAACGTTTTGGTAACTCGTTCCGAAATCGTCGAGTTCCTCATCAGAAAACCAGTTCTTGACGAATTCGAAGCAGCACGTTTTTTTTTTTTTTTTTTTTTTTTTGTGGTCCGTTTCTCTTGCGGCTGGGTTTTACTTTTCCTGTGATTATTTTTGCTTTTTTCTTTATACATTAAGGATTTATAAATGTGTGGTTTGCAGTGGCAGAGTTTTATGTTCCCTATGCATTATATGTGTTTTGCATTTTTTTTTTTTTTTTTTTTCAGTTCTGTTCGTGTTTTTAGGCTTCTATGCGGCTTTACATTGGCAATGCATTATGTCACCAATAAAATGCGTTTTTTTATTTTTCTCTCTGCTATTCAAATCGATGACTTTAACTGTGGTTTTATGGTATGCCATGTGGTTTATGAGTTATCGTTTATTTGTTTATATTCAGCGGATTTTTGCCATGTGGTTTGTAGTATGTTTATATGGCTTGTAGTATTTTTTCCCCTTACGTTTTGTGTCACGTGTCATGTATCATATTACACACGACAATGGAGCCTGTTCTGGTAGGGGGTGGTGATGGGGGGGGAGGGGAGGGAGGGAGGGCTCCGCGTGTGGCATATTTATCTATAAATGTCTGCCCATATGCCCTCTTCACTCCTTGGAGATGCCCGATTTAGAACTGCAGTAATCTTTTGGTTTGATTGATAGTAATATTGAAATATATGATATATATATTTTTTTTTATATATTTAAGGAATAAAAGGTGACATTGAGGATGTTTGCTTAGTGGAGGTTATTGAAAAAGGATGTGTACATTAAAAAAATACTAATAATAAATATATGTGTGTGTGTATATATATATATATATAATATATATATATATATATATATATATATATATATATATATGTATATATATATAATAATAATAATAATAATAATAATGATAATAATAATAATAATAATAATA
>NC_051420.1:28136644-28139144 GCF_015228065.2 Penaeus monodon | reverse complement strand
GGAGGGAGGGGGAGGGAGGGGGAGGGAGGGAGGGGGAGAAAGAGAGAGACGGACAGATAGACAAATAGGGAGAGAGATAGATAGATGGATGGGTGGGTGGGTGGGTGGGTGGGTGGGATGGATGGATGGGTGGGTGGGGTAGGTGGATGGTAGATAGATGATAGATAAATAGATAGATAGACTGATAGGTAGACAGATAGATTGATAAATGGATAGATATATAGATAAAATGATAGATGGATGGACAGGCAGATATATAGATAGTGAGGCAGAAGGGGATCTGGATCAAATGATAATAAAGATGATGATAATGATAATGACGATAGTAATGATGATAATAATGATAACGATAATGACAATGATAGTAATTATAAGATAATGATAATGAAGATGATGAGGATAATGATAATGATAATAATGATGATGATGATGATGATGACGATGACGATGACGATGACGATGACGATGACGATGACGATGACGATGACGATGCAATGACGATGACGATGACGATGATGGCGATGACGATGACGATGTCGATGACGATGACGATGATGATGATGACGATGGTGATATATACATATATACACACATATATATACAAATATATATGACTAATTTACGTTTTGACGAGAAATCATTTGATTCCCAAGAAGATGGAAGTCAGACCACTGCTATGCAGGCAACGCCCCTCCCCCCTCCCCCTCCCCCCCCCACAAAACATGTACATAAACCTCTCTCGGCCTTCGTACATATGATCATCGCGATTGACTTAGACAAAGGGCGGAATCTCACCCCGGGGAAGAGAGAGGAGACGAGAGAGAAGATCATAGAGGAGAAAAAAAAAACTTTTGCAACAAGAGCTTATGGAAGAGGTCCCAGCTGCCAGTTCTCACGTTCCAAGCTGCGGATCGTAAACAAGCACTTTAGATACGAGATCGTTTGAGAAACAAAGGGGCGGAGGGAAGAAGGCAGATTTTTGGCGCACTTTATGCAAAATACGGAATATATTAGCATAAAAATGTGTTCTTTCCGGCGTAAGGAGGGAGGGAGACGGGATAGGATTAAGTCTCTCTCTTTTTCTTAAACGAATTAACGCTTTTTTTTTTTTTTTTTTTTGACGCTGTCGTTTATTTTCAATTGTTCCGCCACAACGGAACTGCACAAATCAGATGATTAAAAGCGGGAAATAAATGCCTCCACGAACTACATCAAAGAGAATGGGGTCTCGTACTCTGTTGAAGCAAACAAGGTGCTCGGAAAAAGCAATTCTGAAACGGCCCATTCCTATTATTACGTTCAACGGTTGTGGCCGCGTACAAAAGCTTAATAAAATCCTATGACTCTTTTCTTGCCATTACGGTTCTCCTCCCCAATGCCATAATTGTTTTCGAACTTTCACCACAGCCTCTGGATAAAAAAAAAAAAAGGTGAAGGGATAAACACAATCAAATTAGTAACGTGAAGAGAGTCAAGCCTTAGGAAAGCGAACGAAAACAATAGAAATTTTCAGCAAGGACTACCTACGCATGGTGACGCGAGAACTGCAAAGTGTCACGAGTATCGAAAAACAGTTACAATTTATTTTGTTTATGTGAGCACTATTTTCCGATGTGTGTGACTGATTTTCATAATATCTCGAGGTCCCTTGGCCTCTGACTCTATCGTCTCCTTTTTCCCTTTTTTTTTTTTTTTTTTCGTCTTCGCCTCGTTCCCTTTAATTTTTTTCCTTGTTTTTTTTTTTCTTATATTCTGTCTTTTTTCAATGTTTATTATTATTTACATTTTTTGTATTTACATGAGCCTTCAGTTGTCAATACGAAATAAATTTACAGGTTTATGTTGATAGATAAATGGATAAATCGATATATAGGCAGGTAAGTGGAAAGAAGGGGAGAGAGGAGAGAAACCTCACGCTGGTTAGGTGTGTATGTGTGTGTGTGTGTGTGTGTGTGTGTGTGTGTGTGTGTGTGTGTGTGTGTGTGTGTGTGTGTGTGTGTGTGTGTGTGTGTGTGTGTGTGTGTGTGTGTGTGTGGGGGGGGGGGCGGAGAGAGAGAGAGAGAGAGATTAAAGTGTAAACTTATAAACGCACATGTAGATATACATTTAGATAGATATATTTGTGTATCTTCTCCTTCTCTCTCTCTCTCTCTCTCTCTCTCTCTCTCTCTCTCTCTCTCTCTCTCTTATATATATATATATATATATATATATATATATATATATATATATATATATATTGATATATATTTGTGTGTGTGTGTGTGTGTGTGTGTGTGGTGTGGTGTATTATTATATATATATATATATATATATATATATATATATATATATATATATATATATATATAGAGAGAGAAGGAGAGAGAGATGAGAGAGAGTGAGAGAAGAGAGAACACACACATAAGCCTCATGTCTACTAATCTGCGACGCGTCCTTGTCACCGCCGGCGTCATAAACCGGAAAAACCAACGGAAAATTATCTATTTTCAGCTCAGCT
>NC_051420.1:28116644-28121644 GCF_015228065.2 Penaeus monodon | reverse complement strand
TATATATATATATATATAGGTATTTACACTGACATAATATAAACACCCACACAGACATAGTGATAAAGCGGAACCTAGTGCCCGATACCGGCGCCCCGTGTTCCCGAAATTCCTGTACTTACGCACTTCTTGAAACGAAATCTGAAATGGCGGAATCTATCGTGCTGTGGTGGTGCTATACATTCGTGAAATCTGGGTTCTGACAGATATTTCCCCATTTAGCTTCCCGGTCTATCTGCTCTATTCAGCTGTTTTGACCAATAGCCTTATAACAATTTCGGGCAACTGCATTGGAAAGGAAGGTTAAATCCTTATGTGTGTGTAACGCGTGTGTTGTTTACTATGTTGTTTACTCTGTTGTTGGGAGGTTTGATGACCATAATGCCTGTAAGAGTAACGATGTTGTATTCCTGTTGATTAGGATGGAGATATTATCTATAACTGATGATTGCAATTATTGATTATTCTTGTTGTTGTTGTCCTCATTTTAACTTTGTTCTTATTACTAACATTCTTATTGTTATTATTATAATTACTGTTATTATTGTAATTATTATCACCATTGCCATTGTCATCGGCATCGTCATCGTCATGGGCATAGTCACCATCGTCATCATCATTGTTGCTATTATTATCTCATATTATTGTTATCATCATCTTAATCAGCCATCATAATTATCATTATCAATAGAATTATTGTTATTATCATTGATGTTTCATTATCGTCATCATTCATAATGATAAGATGATAATGATTTTCCCAAGTATCTTTATTCATATCATTATTAGCAGTACTAGTACTATGATGATCACTGCAATAAGAATAATGAAAATTATGGCAAAATAGTTCAAATAACCGTGGAATCAGTACTAACCATGTTAATGATACTGATGGTGAAAATGAAATCAACAATAAGTGTACAAGTGTGTGTGTGGGGGAGGGGGGAGTATGTGGGTGTACGGGTATGGATATGGGTATGGAGGCATAACGCAAGTACTGCATACAAAAGAGAAGCCATGCTCCAAAGCACGAAAATACGGTGTCCAGTTTTAAGAAATGCTCATATGTTTCCCCCTCTCCTAGATGGCTACAGTTCATTCAGAGAGCCTTTTGTTCTCTTTGCCATGCTCTGTATCATTCGCTTTTAGAGAACTGGTTTCTTTTGAAGGTAAAGAACTCTACTCCCTCCTTCAGTAACTTTTTGGCTTACAATTATGTAACTTTTTTTCCTGTGTCTTTTTTTTTCCACCTCTTTATATGTACTGTTCTTTGTTGTCTATTTCCATTCCTTGTTTTATCCACGTAATAGAACGTGGTCGTTTTCGAACAGAGAAGTCTTTGGTACTGGCGTGTACGAACAACCTATAACGAATAGGAGATACTGTTTGCATTCGCTGGTTTAATTGAAAGAAACGAGGCAATTATTGAGCACGTCTGTATCAAACCCTGCTTTGTTTCTAAATTATTTCTGATTATGCTGTTTCTGTTATTCTTTATATTTTATTCATTACTCTTTGCATATTCATTTCTCTATCTCTGTATCACTCTCTCTATATATCTGTCTGTCAATCTATTTTTTTTTCTTTAAAATACACTGGTGACTGTCTCGCCTACTCTATTTAACGTTTTTATTTCTACTTAGAATATATAATGTGTATATATATATATATATATATATATATATATATATATAATTTTATTATTTTATATTATATATATAATTTGTGTGGGGGTTAAATTTATATGCATATGTTTTTAAATATCATATATATATACAAGGCATAGTATACTTTACATGTGTTTTTCATTATTTATATTATTATATATATAAATATAATATATTATAAAATTATATAATAATATATATATATATTTTAATATTATAAATATATATATTTATTGTGTGTGTGTTGGTGCGTTTGGTTTGTGTGTGTAAATTTATGTATGTTATGAAATATAATGAGACAAAATATAGATAAAGTTATTAACTTGTCCCATGCAGCCCATACTCATATACTGTGTGTTATAAGGGCTCCAACGCAATGATATTCTATGGTTTGAAAAAAAACGAATGTAATTTATTTATATGAAATCTCACACTTCAGGATTTTTTTTCCTTTGAGAATCAGCATATTTGATGTTTTTATGATCGTTTGATAACCTGTATCAATTAACAGAACATTACAAAAACCTTTAAGCTTTTAGCATATATAAAACAATGGGCATATTTGCCACAGCTTCCGGTATAGAGCGGAAAAAACCCTTCGGTTTTTTTAACGTTAATGAAAACGCATTTAAAAAAAATATCAGTAAAAAAAAAAAAAAAATCAAGAGAATGGCGTTTTTTTTTCCATTTCATGTTATATTACACATGTTTATTCTGCTGCACCTGCATGTTGAAGTAAACATTCCTTTAAAAAATCGGATAAAAAAAATTTCTTTTTAACCCCAAAACACCCCAAAACACACCCCCACACACGACAAAAGCCCCCACACCAAACACAAACAACACAACAACACCACACACACACAGAACCCCACACACCACCACACCACACACACACACACAATATATATTAAAATATATATAATATATATATTTTTTATATATAATATATATTATAAAAAAGTATATATAATAAAATATATATATATATATATATAATATTATATATATATTTTTATTATATAAAATTTGTGTGTTGTGTGTGTGTGTGGTGTGTTTTTCTGTGTGTCTTTTTGTGTGTGTGTGTGTGTGTGGTGATGTGTGCTGTCGCGCGTGTGTGTTGTAGCATATTATATATTATTATTTTAAAATTTTTATATTAAATATATTATATAATTTTAATTTTTTTTTTTTTTTTTTTTTTTTTTTTTTTTTTTTTTTTTTTTTTTTCTTTTCTTTTTTTCTTTTTTTTTTCTTTCTTTTTCTTAGCTTTATCCCATTATTATATGGGATCGCCACTGACCAAGTTCTTGCAGATACCTTTTATGGCCGGATGCCCTTCCAGACGCCAATCCTCTATATCTATTTCCCGGTTCTGGGACCCCGCCTGACTTGGGGGCTTTTTGGGTACCCAGTGGCTAGGGAGGCAATCGAGGTGAAGTTCCCTGCACAGGGAAAAAACCGGGGCCCGGGCCCGGGCTCGAACCCTCGAAATAGATTGCCCTCGGACAGTCTTGACCCACGCTCAAAAAACTCGGTCAACGCGGGCCCACCCCGACCACACACATATTATCTATCTATCATCTATCTATCTATCTATCTATTTAATGTTTTGTATTAAAATTTTGCTATTTTTCATATATGAAATATAAAAATTATATTTAAATATTTTTCAATAGGAAAAAAATTAAAAATTTATAATTTTATATTAATTATTTATTATATTTTTATAATAATTTTATTAATATTATTTTTTTTATATAAAATTTATATTTTTTTTTTTTTTTATATTAAATTATAATTTTTATTATTGATATATATATTTATTATTATTATATTTTTTTTATAAAAAATTTTTATTATAATATATAATATATATATATATATATTTTTTTTTTTTTTTTTTTTTTTTTTTTGTGTTTGTGTTGTTGTTGTTTTTGGGGTGTGTATGTATGTATGATTAAATATATATTTTTTTATTATATTTAAATTTTTAATTATTTTTTAAATTTTTTTTTTTTTTTATGAGTTTGTGTGGTGTGTTTTGTGTTTGTTAATCCCCTTTTAAATTTTTTATATTTATTAGTTTTTTAAAAAATTTATAAATTTTTCTATATATATAAATTTAAAAATAAATATATAGAAGATAGATAGATAGATAGATAGATGATAGATAGATAGATATGTGTTGTGTAGTGTGGTTGATTATAATATCCCGATTGTTGTGCATGAGTGGTGTGTGCGTGTGTGGTGTTGCGTGTGCGTGTGTGTTGTCTGTGTGTCTGTGTGTTTGTGTATTTATTTCACATATAACGTAGAGAAGTTAGGCGCGGTAAGAGGGTCCCCGCCAATGAACCGGCACTGCACCACCTTTGTTTATAAAAATTCGAGCCTCGACATTATAGAACGAGACGTGACGGCCGCTTGTCTGGGCAGCGAGAGTAAACTTGCGCTCTTGAAAGAGGCTCGGGACCTGAAAGTCGCCGCTACGGGGAAACTGGGAATTCCTTAAGAAACCGATTTCGTGCCTGGTGAAAATTTCCATTCTGTGATGCTGTCTGTATCCCACCACACCTACATTTAAATATTGAAATTATAACTATGCGTGTGTGTGGTGCGTATATAATTATTTAAAATATATAATATATAATATTAATATATAATATAATATATATATTTTATTATATTTTATATATATAATATATTTTATATATATAATATATATATATTTAAATAATATTATAAAATTATATATATGTGGTGTGTGTGTGTGTTGTGTGTGTGTTGTTTGTGTGTTGGGTGTGTGTTGTGTGTTGTGTGTGTGTGGTGTGTGTGTGCTTTATTAAATATATATATATAGAAAAATTTTATTTATATTTAAAAAATTTATTTGTTGTGTTGTGTGGTGGTGTGTGTGTGGGGTGTGTGTTGGGGGTTTGTGTTTGTGTGTGTGTGTGTGGGGGTGGTGTTGTGGTGTGTGTGTGTGTGTGTTCTTTTATATATTATATATATTATATATATTATTATATATTTTAATTATATAATATTTTTATTTTAAAAATTATGTGTGTGTGTGCGTGTGTGTTGTGTGTGTGGGGTTTTTGTGTGTGGGTGTGTGTCTTTATATTTAAATTATATATAATTATATTATATTTATATTTTTATCATAATTATATATATAATATGTATATTTTAATTATTTATCATATATCTATAGTGTGTGTGTATTTGTGTGTGTGTGTGTGTGTGTGTGTGTGTGTGTGTGTGTGTTTTGTGTGTTTGTGTGTGGGTGTTGTGGTGTTTTGGGGGCTGTGCGTTGCGTGTTGTGTGTTG
>NC_051420.1:28091644-28094144 GCF_015228065.2 Penaeus monodon | reverse complement strand
CAAACCACCACACAAAACACAAAACCCAACACACCCCCAAACCCCACACACCCCCAAAAACCCCACCCCACAAAAACCCACAACAACCAAAACCCACACACACAAACCCACAAAAACACACAAACCCAAAACCCACACACACACCACCCCCACACCACCACACACAACAACACACACACACACACACACACACACACATAGACTAAAAAAACCCACACCACCACAACAACCACACCCCCACACACCACACACACCCCCAAACCAAAAACCCAACACACCCCACACAAAAACACCCCACCCCCCACAACAAAAATAAAAACCACCCCAAAAACAAAATAAATTTTTTTTTTTTTTTTTTTTAAAAAAGAAGATTTCGGAAAAAGAAGAGAAAGAGAGAACAAAAAAAGGTTTTCCTGAGCACAAAAAAGTTTTAAAAGGGAAAAAAAGAGGCGGGGGGGGGGAAAAAAAAAAAAAAAAAAAAACCCCGGAAAGAGAGAAAAAAAGAAAAGGTTTTGAGAGGGGAAAAGGGGAAAAGGGGGAGGGAGAAGAAAAAAAAAGGTTAAAGGAAAGAGAAAAAAAAGGGGAAAGGGGGGGGAGAAAAAAAAAGACAGAGGGGAAGAGAAAAGAAAAGAGGTAGAAAAAAAAAAGAAGAGGGAGAGAAAAGAGAGAGGAGAGAAGAAGATAGAAGAAGAAGAGAGAAGAGAGAGAAGAGAGAGAAGAGAGAGAGAAGAGAAGAGAGAAGAGAGGAGAGAGAGGAGGGAGGAGAGAGAGAGGGGAAAAGGAGAGAAGAGAGAGAGAGAGAGAGATGGAGAGAGAGAAGAGAGGAGAGAGAAGAAGAGAGGGAGGGAGGAAAGAGAGAAGGAAAGGGGAAAAGAGAAGAGAGGAGAGAGAGGAGAGGGAAGAGGAGAGAGGAAGGAGAGAGAGGAGATAGAGAAAAAGAGGAGAAAAGAGAAGAGGAAGAAGGGGGAGAGAGAGAAGAGAGAGAGAGAAAGAGGAGAGAAAGAGAGAGAGAGAGAGAGAGAAAAGACAAAGGAGAGGAGGGAGAGAGAGATGAAGAGGAGAAAGAGAGAGAGAGGAGAGAAGAAGGGAAAAAAACTAAAAGAGAGAAAAATGAAAAAAAGAAGAGAAAGAGAAAGAAAAAAAAGAAAAAAAAAAGGAAAGAAAGGAAAGATTTTAAAGAGAAAAAAGGAAAAAAAAAGGGAAAAAAAAAAAAGGGGGGGGGGGGGGGGAAAAGGGAAAAAAAAAAAAAACCCCAAAAAAAAAAAAAAAAAAAAAAAAAAAAAAAAAAAAAAAAAAAAGGGGGGGGGGGGGGGGGGGGGGGGGGGGGGGGGGGGGGGGGGGGGGGTTTTTAAAAAAAAAAAAAAAAAAAAAAAAAAAAAAAAAAAAAAAAAAAAAAAAACCCCCCCAAAAAAAAAAAAAAAAAAAAAAAAAAATTTTTTTTTTGAATTATTTTTTTTTTTTTTTTTTTTTTTCTAATATTTTTTTTATTATTATTTTTTTTTTTTATTTTATTTTTTTTTGGGGGGAAAGGGGGAAAAAAGGGGGGGCCCCGAGAGAGAGAGAGAGAAGAGAGAAGAGAGAGAGAAAAGATAGAGTGAAGCGGAGGAGAGAGCGAAGCAACGTTCCCGGGAGAGCGAATAGGATGTGGTGAAAAATCCAGGGAACTTAACCCAGTTTAAATTCTCACAGAAAATATTTTTATCTTGTTCCCTTTCTTTTCTTCGTTCAACTTTGCTGAACCTGTTACGTTATAAATTTCTTTTTATATGTTAAAAATAAATATGTATAATAAAAAATCATATATATATATATTATATATATATATATATATATATTATTTTATATATATATATATATAATATGTGTGTATTGGTGTGTGTTTGTTGTGTTTTTTATATATATATTTTTTTTTTGTTTTGTTTTTTTTTTCAAGTCCCCTGCCCCCAAAGGCTTTGGCGATCATGGTTTTCCCATGGTTTTCTTGGGCAATTTAGAGGGGTGGTACCGTTCCCTTTTCCCCCCGTGTTTTTTTATCGATAATATATTTATTAATTTTATATATAATATAATTATATATATTTATATATATATATATTATATATATGAATTTAAATTTTATTATATATATATATATATAAAAATATGATAATGATGATGATAGATAGTGATAATGATGTAGATAGATAGATGTAGAAAAAGATAATAGATAGATAGTTAGTAGTAATATATATTTTATTTTAATATAATATAATTATTAAAAATATATAATATTTATATATATTAAATATCATATATATATATTATTATTATATAATAAATTATATTTATATATTTATATATTATATAATTATAAAAAATAATATTTATAAAATTATATTATATATAATATCTATCACACGCACACCACACATAAGCGGTGTTGTATGTTATTATATTATTTTAATATATATAAATATTATATTATTTATATATATATATTATATTATATATATTATATATA
>NC_051420.1:28028263-28030763 GCF_015228065.2 Penaeus monodon | reverse complement strand
GCCTCCTCTTCCTCCTCCTCTTCCTATTCCTCTTCCTCCTCCTCTTCCTCCTCCTCCTCCTCCTCCTCCCCTCCTCCTCCTCCTCCCCCCTCCTCTTCCTCCCCCCTCTTCCTCCTCCTCCTCCCCCTCCTCCTCCCCCTCCTCTCCCCCTCCCCTTTTCCCCCCCTCCTCCTCCCCTTCCCCCCCCTCTTCCTCCTCCTCCTCCTCCTCATCCTCATCCTCCTCCTCCTCCTCCTCCTCCCCTCCTCCCCCCTCCTCCTCCTCCTTCTCCTTTTTTAAATTTTTTCTTTTTTGTTTTTTGCCTGGCGGTGTTAGAAATGGGGGCCCTAGGGTTCAAAGAATAAAAATGGGTCTCTCTCTCTCTCTCTCCTCTCTCTCTCTCCCCCATCTCTCTCTCTCTCTCCTCTCTTTCTCTCTTCTCGTTTTTCTCTCTCTCCTTTTCCTCTCTCTTTCTCTCTCTCCTCTCTCCTTCTCCCTTCCCTCTCTCTCTCCTCTCTCTCTATCTATCTACTTCTACATTTTCTCCTCTCTGTCCCATCTATCTATCTATCTATCTCTTTTTTTCTCTCTCTCTCTCTTCCTCTCTCTCTCTCTCCTCTCTCTCCTCTCTCTTCTCTCCCCCTCTCTCTTCCTCTCCCTTTTTCTCTCCTCTCTCTCTCTCCCTCCCCTCTCCCTCTCCCTCCTCCCCCCCTTTTCCCCCCCCCCCCCCTTCCCTTTTTCCTTTTTTTTTTTATCTCCCCCTTTCCTTCTCCCCCCTTCATCTCCTCTTCCCCCTCCTCTTTTCTCCCCCTTTTTCCCTCTCCCCTCTCTCTCTCCTCTCCTCCCTCTCCCTTTTTTCCCCCTCTTCCCCCCCCTCTCTCTCCTTTCCCTCTCTTTTTCTCTTTCTCCCTCTCCCTTTCCCCCTTTCCCGTTTTCCCCTCTTTCTTTTCCTCTCTCTCTCTCTCTCCCCTCCCCCTCTTTCTCTCTCTCTCTCCCCCTCTTCCCTTTTTCTCTCTCTCTCCCCCCTCTCTCCCCCTCCTCTCTCCCCTCTCTTTTTCCCCCTCCCCCTCTCTCTCCTCTCTCTTTTCTCTTTCTCTCTCCCCTCTCTCTCTCTCTCTCCTCCTCTCCCTCTCTCTCTCTCTTTTGCCCTCTTCCCCCCCCTTTTTCTCTCTCTCTCTCCTTCTCTCTCTCTCTCTTTTTTCTCCTCCCCCCTCTCCTCTCTTCTCTCTCCTCCCCTTTTTCTCTCCCTTTTTCCCCCCCCCTCTCCCCTCCCCCCCTCCCCTTTTTCCCCCCCCTTTTTTCTCTCTCTCTCTCTCTCTCTCTCTCTCTCTCTCCTCTCCTCTCATCTCTCTCTCCCCTCTCTCTCCTCTCCTCTCTCTCTCCTTCCTCCTTTTCCCCTTTTCCCCCCCCTCTCTCTCCCCCCCTCTTCCTCCTCTCTCCCTCCTCCTCTCTCTCTCTTTTTCTCTCCCCCCCATCTCTCTCTCTCTCCCCTCTCTTCTTTTTCCCCTTTTCCTTCCCCCTTTTTCCTCTCTTCTCCTCTTTTCCCTTTTTTTTTTCCCCCCCCCCTCCCCCCTTTTCTTTCTCTTCTCTTCTTTCTCTCTGCCTCTTCTCCCCCCCCTCTCCTTTCCCTTTTAAAAAAATCCCCCTCTTCCCTTTTTTTAAAAAAAAAAAAAAAAAAAAAGAACAAAGGGAAAGGGGAAGACTAGAGAAGAAGAAAAGAAGTGGGAAAAAAAAAGAAGAAACAAAAAAAAGAAAAAGAAAAAGAAGAAGAAGAAGAAGACGAAGAAGAAGAAGCGGAAGACGAAGAAGAAGAGATTTATCCCCCACCACAAAAAGAGAAAAACAGCAGCCGCCGATCCGCCCTTCCATTTTCGGATCAACAAACAAAATCATCCGCAATGGCTCTCTGATGAGGATCCCGCCCACCGCCCCGCCATATCGAGACGTTATTGAAACTCGGCCCTTGATTCCGCGCCTTAAATACGGATTCGTTTAACGACTGTGATTGGGATTAGCGCCATCCATCTTCGGGGTGAGGCTGGCGGTGTGATTTTATCGTCCCCGGACTGTTTCTTTACCGCGTCTAACCGCAGGATGGAAGGGAGCGTTCGTGTAAACCGCATTCTCCCGTCCGCGAACGCCGGCGAACGCCCGCCTTTCTCCGTTCTGTTGTTCTGCGTTCGTTCTTTTAGGTTTTATGTGGGTGTTTATGAGGTAAATGAAGGGGTGATTCAATTTCTGTTTATGATAGGTGGAGACAGATGGATTTTCTGTGTGTTTGTCTGCACGGAAGTTTATTTATCTCTCTATTTTTGTGTGTGTGTGTTGTGTGTGTGTGTGTGTGTGTGTGTGTGTATGTGTGTGTGTGAGTGTGTGTGCGTGCGTGTGTGTGTGTGTGTGAATACTACTCAACAAGAACGGAATAAAAACATTTCATTCAATGTAGACACGTTCCACCTGTGTATCCCTCACGTATATATGCTTGTGCATGGAGGGTCCTCCAAACCCTCTCAGTGTCATT
>NC_051420.1:28010763-28013263 GCF_015228065.2 Penaeus monodon | reverse complement strand
AACGAATGGGGGAAGGAGAGAAAGGAAGGAAAGAGAAATATGGTAAGAGAGGAATAAAAGGAGATAGAGAGAAAGAGGTGGAGGGAAGAATGCGAAAGAAGAAAGGAATAGCAGAGAGGAAGGAAGGGAAGAAGTAAAAAGGAAAAGGGGGGATAAAAGATGGGGGTAAAGAAAGTGGAAAGAAAAGGAGAGGGGGAAGAAAAAAAGTGGGAGAAAGGGAAAAGAAAAATGGCCCCCAAGGGGGAAGGGAGAAAGAAAAAGAAGAAGTAAGGAAGATAAAGAAGATTAGGTAGGACGAGAGGAAGGCGAAAAAGTCAAGACGTCGCCAAGGGCTTTTGCAAGATTGTTCTCTCTCTCTCAGTCTATCGTCCTTCTCTTCTCTCTCCTCTCTCTTCTTCCCCTCTCCTCTCCTTCACTCTCTCTCTCTCTCTCTCTCTCTCTTTTCGCCCTCTCGTCTTTCTCTCTCTCGTCTCTCTCTCTCTCCTTTCCCTACCTCCTTCTCTCTTCTCCTCATTTCCTCTCTCCTTCCTTCCCTTCTTCCCTCACCCTTTTCCCCACGCCCTCCCCTATTTCTCCCTCCTTCTCTCCCTGCCTTCGTTCCCCTCCCTCTTTGTCTCTCTCTCCCTCCCCCTCTCTTCTCCTCACCTCCTCCTCCCTCCCTCTCCCCCTCCCTTTATCACTGTTCTTCCCTCCTCCTCCTCCTCCTCCTCCTCCTCTCCCATCCTCCATCACCCACCCTCCCTCTCTCCCTCCCCCCTCTCTCCACCCTTCCTCCCCCCCCCCCTCCCAACCCATCCATTGCCAGCGCGAACGGTGCCTCTCCGAGTGCCACCGTGCCATGAAAGCACATGGCTTGTGGCAACTTATCTGCCGAGACACGTGGACCGGGAAACAGGAGGCGAAAGGCGGGTATTTTGGGGGAAAAGATCCTCGAGGTACTAACGATCCTGTTGCGGTCCTTGGAAGTGCATATTAAAATGGGTTGCTGGAGGAGCGACGGGGGCGCGGGGGGAAAGGGAGAGGCAGGGGAACTTTTGGGGGAAAATAAGGAGAGAGGGGGAGAGAGCAGGGGAGAGAGAGAGGAGAGAGAGAGAGAGAGAGAGAGAGAAGGACGGAAAGGCGTCGAGAGAGGGAGAGCGAGAGGGAGAGAGGGAGAGAGAGAGGAGAGAGGGGAGAGGAGAGAGACAGCAGAGAGAGAGAGAGAGAGAGAGAAGCAAGGAGAGAGAGAGAGAGAGAGGAAGAAGAGGGACAGCAAGAGGAGAGGGAGAGAGAAGAAGAGAGAGAGGAGAGAAAGAGAGAGAGAGAGAGAGAGAGAGAGAGAGAGAGAGGGGGGGGGGAGGGGAGAGAGAGAGAGAGAGGAGAGACGAGGAGAGAGAGAGAGAGAGAGAGAGAGAGAGAGAGAGAAGGAAAGAAAAGAGAGAAAGAGACAGAGAGACAGACATAGAGCCAAAGAAAGAAAAGGGAGAAAGGGCGAGGGGGAGGGAGAGCCGAGAAACGAGGCAGAGACGGACAGATCGAGAGCGAAGAAGGGCCTGGAAGCAGGAGAACAAAGCCAGGCGATGCAGCAAACAGGCTGAACAGGGGAGCGAATGAACACAAAGGAGAAGAAGGGAAATTAGGATAAACCTTGAAGAGGGACAAACGGCTAAAGTGCTTTTGTGAAAACCTGGCTGTGAAAGTTTTCAGCTTAGCAGTTACATTAGAAGCAGTTTATGTAACGATTCGATTTCTGCCTTTAAATACTCTGAGACGAAATGTTCGTTTCTGTTCATTTCTGCTAGCATTGTTATCATCGGTATTGTTATATTTTCATTGTTGTTTATCACTATGATCACGATTATTGATGTTGTTATTGTTATCATCATTTTTATATCACTGTTAGTTGTCATCATTGCTGTTATATTATTGTCATTATTATCATTATGATAAAATATTTTTGTCCTCATTATAATAATGTCGTTAATATCATTACCATTATTAGTATCATTGTTGTTAATAGCATTATCATTATTATCATTGTTATCATTCTTACTATTATTAATTATCATTATTTCTATCATTATCATAGTTGTTGTTTTTGATGATGATACTTTTTTCTCATGTTGTTGTTGCTATCATCATCATCATTATTCCCAGTGTCCTCATTATCAGCACCATCATTATCATTAGCGTTTTGAAATATAATGATTATCATTATTGCAATTTTCATTCTTCCTCTTCCCAATACCTACCCACACACAGCGAAGTTTCTGGTGGACGTAAACGCGTGTGTACATGTATGCTGAAAAACGCACACACGCAGTCACGCGCACACGCACACAAGACCGAACCTAATGCTTTCACTCCCGCTCGTCCTCCACAGCGAATCTTTCCCTTTCAGTCCTCTTCCTTCTTCCTCCTCCTTCCCCTCCCTTCCCCTCCCCACCCTTTATCTCACCCACCCCCTATCCATTCTTCCCTTATACCCCCCCTTACCCTCTTCCCCTACCCCTCCTCTTTA
>NC_051420.1:27995763-27998263 GCF_015228065.2 Penaeus monodon | reverse complement strand
TAAAATAATAAAAATAAAAAAATTTAAAAAAGGGAATAATAAAAAATAAAAATAATAAAAATAATAAAAAAATAATAAAAATAAAAAACAAATGATAATAATAATAATAATAATTTTATTTTTATTATTTTATTATTTTTATTATTATTATCTTTATTATTATTATTTTTTTTAAAATACCTGCCTGGAAGATTGAAAAACCCCTTTTCTATGGGAACACGGATAAAGGGAAACAAACACCATCCAGACCCCAGTTGCTAAAGGGAAAAGGATCCTTCCCAACTTGTGGAATTTTCCCCAATTCACACAAAATGGGACTATACGGCAAATTTTCCCAAAATCGTCTTTCAAGGACAAAAAACAAAATTTGCCTTTTATAATATGAGAAAACCCTTTCCCAGACAAAAAACTTTCCAAACCCAAAATTTTTCGAAAAGATATAAAAAGTATAAAGACCGGGAAAATAGGGGGGAAAGATGTGGCTTTTAAAAAAACCAAAATTTTTCCCCCTTTTTGGTTATTGGAGCTTTTGGCCTTAAAAAAAAGGTAGGGGCTAATTTTTTGAGCAAATCCAAGGAAATCCAAAATTTAGAAAAAATCCAAAAATAGTCTTAAGCAGCCCCAAGAAACATGTTCTCAGAAGACATTACCCAATCTGAAGTTTTCCCTTTGTGTGCGTGAATTGATTTGACTGGATGTTTTGTTTTGGGTTGTTTGCATATTTTGAAATTGTTTTCATTGATTTTCCCATTGCCTAAAACTTCAATCCCCCCTAGGTCACTGGTAGTGACTCGGTTTTTTTTTTTTAAATTGCCCGATCAAGGAAAATTTTTCTTTAAAATAAAATATAAAAAAAATAATAATAATAATAATAATAATTTTTTCAAAATAATGATAATATCACTATCACCAACATCAACAACAGCAACAAAACACCAGTAACAGCAACAACAGCAGCATTAACTCACCGCCTTACCCCTTTCTCAAGCGGTGGAAATGCCCTCGCTTTGCCCCGACGCGGAAGGGATCGAGCGTGGCATCCGTTCCCCGGGGGGCCGACCCTCCATTCCAATTCTCCCCGGTCCGCGTGAGAATAAACCCACAAAGTACTTTCCCCTTTCCCCCTATTCCTTTTTTACTCCTTTTTGCTTTGAGGGGAAGGGGGGAAAAGAGCAGGACAGGGGATAGGGCAGTGGAGGAGGAAATGAATGAGTGACGGTGAAAAGGAATCGCGCGGTTTTTTTGGGGGGAATGGGGGAAAGGGGGGGGGGGGGGGGGGGAAGGGGGGGGGAGGGAAAGGTAAGAGAGGGTGAGATTTTGACCCTTTTAAGGAGGGGGGGGGGGGGGAGGGGGCGTAATTTAGTGGAGGTTGTTAGACGTTGCGCACAAAGGTAAAAGTAAAAACGCACGGCCCAATTGGGGGGCAAATATGAAAAAGAAAACTGATAGCCGTAGCAGAACATATATATATAAATATAATATTTATATATATATATTATATATATATATATATATTAAAATATATTATATATATATATATATGTATTATAATATGTATGTATTGTGGGGGTTTGTGTGTGTGTGTGGTATGTGTGTGGGTGTGTGGGTGTGGGGTTTTTGTGGGTGATTGTGTTGTGTGTCTGTTGGGGTTTTGTGTGTGTTTGATTTTTTGTGTGTGTGTGTGTTTATTTTTGTATGTGTGGGGTGGTGTGTTGTGGGGAATTGGGGGTGTATGTGGTGTCCCATTGTGTGTGGGTTTTGGTTTTTTATTTTTTGGGGATGTGTGTGTGTGTGTGTGCGTGGGATTTGTGTTTGTGTGGTTTTTTTTTTTTGTTTTTTTTTTTTTTTGTGTGTGGGTGTTTGTCCTTTTGTTTGTTTTGTTTTTTGGGGGTTTTGTGTGGGTGGGCGGGGGTTTTGTCTGGGGGCTGGGGTGTGTGGGGTATGCAAAATTTATATAAGATAAAATATATATAAAGAAAAATAATTTTAAAAATATATATATTTTAAATATATATAAAATAAATATATTATATATAATTTTAAAATGTGTGTGTGTGTGTGTGTGTTTGTGTGTGAGTGTGTTGTTGTGTGTGTGTTGTGGTTTTTAGGTTTTAAAATCAAACTTATATACACGTGTGTGTGTATGTGTGTGTAAACAAAACCTACACATACAGATAGTCTCCTTTTCAAAAACATCCTTAAACACGCATAGACATACAAATCAACATACATATTTCCAGCTACACAAACTCTCATACACATACATATAATGTATAAAAACAGCACACGTACAAACATACATGAGCTCTTGTATTCCATGTACATAGCCTCTTTCTCTCTGTCTCTTCTTCCCCTCTCCCCCTCTCCCTCTCCCCCTCTCCCTCTCCCCCTCTCCCTCTCCCCCTCTCCCTCTCCCCTCTCCCTCTCCCTCCCACTATCTTTTCTTCCCCTTCTCCCTCTGCCCATTTCATTCCCCTTCCTTCTCCCTTCTCCTCTCCCT
>NC_051420.1:27963263-27973263 GCF_015228065.2 Penaeus monodon | reverse complement strand
TCTCTCTCTCTCTCTCTCTCTCTCTCTCTCTCTCTCTCTCCTCTCTCTCTCTCTCTCTCTCTCTCTCTCTCTCTGTCTCTCTCTCTCTCTCTTCTATCTCTCTCTCTTTTCTCTCTCTCTCTCTCTCTCTCTCTCTCTCTATCTATCTATCTATCTATCTATCTATCTTTTTTCTTTTTCTTTTCTTTTGCCAAAAAATTACCATAGGTAAATGTAGTCAAATTGGACAGACGGACAAATAAGCAAAAAGCAAAAAGCAACCCCCCCCCAAAAAAAAAAAAAGATATATAAATAAAGAAATAAGAGAAAATGTTAAAAGGAATAATTACTTCGCGTCATTTAGATTTTAAAATGTTTTTCTTCTTGTCGGTGAAAAAAAAAAAACACTAGAACTTTTGCAAACGAAAAAAAAAGAGAGAGAAAAAAAATCGGGAAAAACGCCCGAGGTAAGGGAAGTGTTTGCAAGAAAAAGGTTCAGTGGAAATGAACTTTTTAAAAAATCTAATATAACGGAAAAGAAAAACAGCAGAAAATATGACGATGTGCGAAGAAACACGAGGGAGGATTGTTAATGTGAACTACACAGCTGGAGATGTAGACAGAGTGAATATTTGTGTAGTTATACACATGCACAGACGCATACACACACACATACACACACACACACACACACACACACACACACACTCATTTCTATTCACACACACACACACACACATACACACTTGCATTCACACACACAAACATACTCATTCCCATCCCCCCCCCCACTCACACACACCCACACCCACACACTCACCCCCACACTCACACTCTCACCCCCTCCCTCCCACACACACACACACACGTTCACAAAAATACACCTTAAACCCGAGGCGCTTTGTCTTTCACTTCCATGGTATTAGTACTTTAACAGGATACTCCTAATTTTTCTCCTCCTACCATAGCTACCATTAATCTCATCAGCTGTTACTGCTTGTCACTTCTTTTCCTCATATCATCGCCATCGTCATATTTTATTGTTATTACCCGACACGCTACCACGCATGTCCTTATTATCTAACCACTCATTTGTATTTCTTTTAAAATTCTTTTTATCATTTCCATTTTTTTTTTTTTTTTTTTTTGGGGGGGGGGGGAGGGGGTTATCGTAATGTACTTCAATCGATCTCGTTTTAATTTTTTTTTTTTTTTTTTGGGGGGGGTAAACTTTTTTTTTTATCGTTGTTCATTATAATATTTTCTCCTTTTATTCTCATACCTCATTTACATAAACGATCACCTCTATATCATAATTCTTTATTTCCCCTTTCCGTTTTTATCATTACTTATTTATCATTATTTTTATCATTTTTATCATTTTATCATTATTTTTATCATTTATCATTTTTATCATTTGTTCATTTATTTTAGTTTCATTTTATTCATCTATTCATCTTCTTTATTTATATCATTCTGTTTTGATTTATTTATTCTATTGTTATTTTATCTACTTATTAATTTTATTTATCAATCGCATTTTATTTATTTACCAAATTCTATTCTAAATTTATTTATTCACAATTTATAATCATTTTCTTAGGAGAGGAAGTGAGGTGATCATTATTAATTTTTTTATATACTATTTTATCCTTCTTTTACTTATAGAGGGGGGAGGGAGGGGGGCTATAGTTATAGAGGGGGGAGAGGGGGAGAGGGAGGGGGGATAGAGGGGGGAAAGGGAGGGAGGGCTAGAGGGGGGAGAGGGAGGGAGTGGGGGGTGGCTAGCTCACACCCCATCCCCCATGGCTGACTGAGTCCCTGGCATGTGTTTGAAAACCCTCGCTTGACCCCCAGGCTCCGAGGCTGCCGTGCCCTTTGTTCCTCTCTCACACGATCCCGCTGCGTCCCTCCCGTTCGTCGTTTTCGCTCGCGAGTTCAGGAGTTCAGAAAGGTTCGTTCACAACAACACTGTCGATGGCCATTGAGCACAGGTGTGGAGGGAGAGGGGAGGGAGGGAGAGGGGAGGGAGTGGGGGGGAATTGTGGGGAGGAGGTGGGGGGGAGGTTTAGGGAGGTGGGGATGGGGAAGTAGGGAGTAGGGGGGGAATGGGGAAGTGTATGTGTGTGTGTGGGGGGGAGGTGGAGAGGGTGTCGGGGATTGGTGTGGGGAGATGGGGAGACGGGGAGTGTATGTAGGGGTAGTAGGGGAGTGTTTGGGACTCAAGAGGTAGGGGTTGTAGAAGGGGAAGGGGATGATCAAGGCCCTTTTTTCAGGGGGGATTCGTAGGGGAACAGGGATGACAGAGGGTAAGAATAAGCCTTTTTTTTTTTTTTTTTTTTTGAGTGGGAAGAAAAGGGTTGAAGGTGTGTAAGTGGGATAGGGGGAGGGGGGAGGGCACGATGGGGAGTGGGGGAAGGGGACGATGAGGGGGAGGGAGAAGAAGGAAAGACGAAGAGGAAGAGAGAACCTACGTTTTATTCCCGGAGAAGAGCAAGTGGTTGGGGGGGGGGGGGGGAGGGAAGAAAACAAAGAAAAGAGAGAGAGAAGAGAAGAAGGGAGGGAGAGGGAGAGAGAGAGAGGAGAGGGAAAGAGAAACGAAAGAGAGAAGAGAGAGAGAGAGAGAGAAGAAGAAGAGAGAGAGAGAAGAGAGAGAGAGAGAGAGAGAGAGAGAGAGAGGAAGAAGAAGAGAGAGAGAGAGAGAGAGAGAGAGAAAGAGAAGAGAAAGAGAGAGAGAGAAGAGAGAGAGAGAAAGAGAGAAGAAAGAATGAAGGGAGAGAGAAGAAAGAGAGAGAGAGAATGAGAGAGAGAGAAAGAAAGATAGTAAGAACGAATAAGAAAGAAAAAGAGAGAAGAGAGAAAGAGAAGAGAAAAAGAAGGAAAAAAAGAGGGAATTGCAAAGTCCTCTTTTTTGCAACCATTTTTTCCTCTCCTTCTCTCTCTCTCCCTAATTTTTCCTTCAGCTTGCGTGATCTTTCACATTAGCAAAAGAGTGATTCTCGTCCTCAGGTTTTCCTTGCACAGGTCGAGTGTACAAAGAGTTTGTTCCTAAGATTTTTCGAATAAGGTACTATTATACAAGACAGAGTACGTGTGCATTCCTTTCCCCTTCGTTTTCTTTTCTCTCTCCTTCTTCCCCTCCTTCGTCTTCTTCGTTTTCTTTTCCCTCTTCTTCTTCCCCTCCTTTGTCTTCTTCGTCTTCGACTTCGTCCCCCTCTCCTTCATTTTCTTTTTCTTATTATTATTCCTTTTTTTTACGCCTTTTTCGTCTTCTTCTTCTTCCTCTTCTTCGTCTTCTTCTTCTTCCTCTTCTTCGTCTTCTTCTTCTTCCTCTTCTTCGTCTTCTTCTTTTTCCTCTTCTTCGTCATCTTCTTCTTCCTCCTCTTCTTCGTCTTCTTCGTCTACCTTCTTTATATTTTTTGTCCTTCTTCATCTTCTCTACTATTTCTCCTCCTCTTTCTTCTTCTATTTCTTCTTCGTCTGTTACTATTTTCTTTCTTTTCTTTTCTTTTCTTCTTCGTCTGAAATAAAGGTACGTCTTCTTCCCTTTCTTTCTCTTATTTTTCTTCTAGTTCTTCTTTATCATCTTCTTTGTCTCTTCCTGGATTTTCTAATTTTTCTCCTTATTCGTATTCTCCTCTTCATCCACTTATTTATTATCATTAATGCCATTTTTTTGTATTTTTCCCTCCTCCTTTTCCCCTCTTTCTTCCCCTTCTTCCTTTTTTTCATGTATTTTTCTATTGTATTTTTTTAAGACAACATGAAAGGAAAATTATTGGGAGAAAAGGAAGGCGAAAATAGGAAGGGAATTATCTATGTATTTTATAATAATAATAATAATGATAATAGAATAAATAGGAAATATCTATGTATTTTTTTAGGAGGAAACAAAGAGAGAGAAAAAATAAAAACAAAAATGGAAAAGACGATAATTAAAGAATAGAGATAAACGAGGAAAAAAAATCTGATTCAGAAACATAAAAAAAAAAATGATAACGCAGAAGATAAAGAAAAAAAAAAGAAAAAGGAAAAAAAAGTGAAAAAAAAAACACACACGACAAAGAGAGAGCATGATAAAAGAGAGGAGAAAACATTAAAGAAGAAGAAATCGACGAAGATAATAGAAACAGAGACAAGGGGATAATTAAAACCAGTTCTAAATACTCGTGCGTCAAGTTTTGCTTTCGGGTTCAATGGCAATAATGATAAGAGTAATGGCAATCATGGCAACGCTAAGAATGATAATGATGATAATAATACTAATGATAATGATAATATTGATGATAATGATAATGATAATGATAATGATGATGATAATATTAATGATAATGATAGTATTCATGATAATGATATTAATGAATAAGATAATGATGATAATGATCATGATAGTAATAACGTCAGTGACAGTAATGATAATTATAGTATTAGCAATAGTTGGAATAAAAAAGAATATGATAGGGATGATAATGATAATGATAATAAGGATAATGATAATGATCACGTTACTAATAATCATAATGACAATAACAATAGTAATAATGATAACAGTAATAATATAAATAATAATAATAATGATAATAATAATAATAATAATAATAATAATAATAATAATAATTATTATTATTATTATTATTATTATTATTATTATTATTATTATCATTATTATTATTATTATTATAATGATAATGATAATGATAATGATGATAATAATAATAATAATGATAATATTAATGATAATAATAATGATAATAATTATAATAATAATGATAATAATAATAATAATAATGATAATAATAGCAATAACAAGAACAGCAACAACAACAATGATAAGAGTAACAATGAAAATGATAATGAAAATAATGATTATGATAGCAATGATAATGTGATTATGAAAATAAGACTGATAATGATCGTAATGAAGATGATATTGTGATGACTAACATGACGATAGACGTTGCTAATGATCATAATGAAAATGATGATGATGAAGATTGCTGCGATAATAATGATGTTAAAAACGGCGAGGGCGATAAATATTATTAAGATAATTATTCATCTTTATCACTAGTTAACTGCAACTACTATTTATCTTTTAAAACTGCCCAATTACACTCTAAGTATTACCTTTTTTTTCCCATGTGCTACAATATTGTGCTTCATCTTGCAACCTCCAGGAATCTACCATCAATGCTTTTTGCAACAAACATGTCTCCCTCGGCCAATGATGTACTTTTTAGCTTCTATCCTACACTGGCCTGTTATCAACTTACATCTACCATTAAGTTACTGTTAATTTATTATGTCTTTCATAAAGCTACCTTTAATCTATACCTCCCATCTATCTATATCTATCATAAAACTACATCTACCATCATCTACCATTCAGCTACATCTACCTAAAACATTATCTACCATCCACCTACATCTACCTAAAACATTATCTACCATCCACCTACATCCACCTAAAACATTATCTACCATCCACCTACATCCACCTAAAACATTATCTACCATCCACCTACATCTACTCATTCATCGATTCTGTTAATAAAACTTTCCATAAGGACGACCTTCAAGCTTCAATAGACTCATTGTTAAGCCAATTTTATAGCCTGACGCAAAGGCCTTCTTTTATGGATTAATCTTGAAGGGAACTAACGCTGTCGATGGGGGGAAACTGCGGGTATGGTAATGATGGTGTTACGCTGGTGATGGTGGTTTTTCGCTGGTAGGGTGGTGACGGTGGTGTTGCGATGGTAGGGTGGTGATGGTGGTGTTACGATGGCGGGGTGGTGATGGTGGTGTTACGATGGTGGGGTGGTGATGGTGGTGTTACGATGGTGGGGTGGTGATGGTGGTGTTACGTGGTGGGTGGTGACGGTGGTGTTGCGATGGTGGGGTGGTGATGGTGGTGTTACGATGGTAGGGTGGTGACGGTGGTGTTGCGATGGTGGGGTGGTGATGGTGGTGTTGCGATGGTGGGGTGGTGATGGTGGTTTTTCGCTGGTAGGGTGGTGACGGTGGTGTTGCGATGGTGGGGTGGTGACGGTGGTGTTACGATGGTAGGGTGGTGACGGTGGTGTTACGATGGCGGGGTGGTGATGGTGGTGTTACGATGGTAGGGTGGTGACGGTGGTGTTGCGATGGGTGATGGTGGTGATGGTGGTGTTACGATGGTAGGGTGGTGATGGTGGTGTTACGATGGTGTTACGATAGTGATGGTGGTGATGGTGGTGTTACGATGGTGGGGTGGTGATGGTGGTGTTACGTGGTGTTGCGATGGTGGTGTTACGATGGTGTGTATGTGTTACGATGGTGGGTGGTGAGGTGGTGTTACGATGGTGGGGTGGTGATGGTGGTGTTACGATGGTGTTACGATGGTGATGGTGGTGTTACGATGGTAGAGTGGTGATGGTGGTGTTACGATGGCGGGGTGGTGATGGTGGTGTTACGATGGCGGGGTGGTGATGGTGGTGTTACGATGGCGGGGTGGTGATGGTGGTGTTACGATGGTGGGGTGGTGACGGTGGTGTTACGCTGGTGTTGCGATGGTGGTGTTACGGTGTGTGTAGTTATAGTGCTAGTGCTGTTACTGCGGATGTGGTGTTATGATTGTACTGATAAGAGCGAATATATGTTAAATGTGATTGTGATAAGAACGTCAATGTGGATGATTATGCTAATATGAAAAGGATAAAAATGATAATGATAATGATCACGTTCCTGATAATCCTAATGACAATAATAACAGTAGTGATAATGGTGATGATGATGATGATAGTGATGAAATTGTGATACGATGTTAATGGTCATGAGACAACGAATAATGATATCATTAATGGTAAATATGATGCAAATGATATTAAAACTATTGACGATGATAATAGCAAAAATAATGATGCTAGCAATGCGTATTATAAGAATGATAATGATACCGATTATAGCAGTAAAACAGATGATAAACATAATAGTAACGATATTGATGATAACGATATCAGTGATTATCATTTCATAAAAATCCTGGGAATAGCCACCATAAGAAATATGACGTAGATAATGATAGCAATGGAGAACACAATGACGATAATGATCACCAAAAAAATAATAACAATAAAAAAGAACAGGAAAACGTATAAAAAATATATATAAAATTATATTGAATATTCTAGAGAAAATATCCTGGTGAAAAGAAAAGCAGCGGCGGTAAAACGTTGATAACATCATGAAACCAGTAATAAAAATGGAAAGATATAGATAAAAAGAATACAAAGAAAACACTTAAACAGATAAGCAAGAAAAAAATGAATAAGAAAAACTAAACAAAGGCAGGTTATAAAAAAGAAAAAAAAATCCCAATATATGTGAAAATAATTGAACACAAACACACTGGAGAGAGAAAAAAAAACTAAAAAGAAACACAGAGAAAAAGAAAATCCCAAAATATATGAAAGCCATTGAGAAAAGTAAAAAAAAAAAAAAAAAAAAAAAAAAAAATCTTGTCTGCAGGTAATAAAACGAAAAAGTTTTAGCATTGTGAAGGAGCCACGTTACAGCGAAAGCACCAAGTCAATAACCCTTTTGAGAAAGAAATGTTCACTAAAGATTTTACGCTGTTGACAAAAAACCCGACCATGAAGATCTGTCTTAGAATGCCGGATTACTTTTTTTTGCAGTTTGTTTATTTATCTATTTTATCTTTACGTTCACATTTTTTTTCTAACATAAAGGAAAGAAAAAAATGTAAAGTCGTCTAGCGTTTATTTCTTGGTTAATTTGTCTGTTTCATAGAAAGAAAAAAATTGAAGAAGACACACCTGTTCCTATTTGTTTTTATATTCATTTACGTACTTAATACATTCACAGACATAAAGAAATAATAATAATAGTGATAAAAAAGATGGAGGAAAAACTGTTCCCACCAGTCATCAGTATTAACGAACTAACAATATATATATGTATATCTTTTAAAAAGTCAAACGTAGTAACGACACACGGCTGAGGAATTATTACCTCTTTTACTCCCCACCTCTTATCCTTCCCCCCCCTCTCCTTCCCCTCCATCTTCCCCTCCCTTTCCTTCTCCCTCTCCTCCCTTCCAACTTCCTCCTCAATTCCCTCCTTCCCCTCCCTTCTCCTCCTCCTCCCTCCCCTTCCCTCTTCCCTCTCCCTCTCCACCTCCCTCCTTCCCTTCCCCTCTCCCCCTCCTCCCTCGTCCCCTCTCCCTTCTCCCTCTCCAACTTCCTCCCTCCCTCTCTCCCTCTCCTCCCCCTCCAACTTCCTCCCCCCCCACCCACCACCCCCGACCCCCTTCACGCCCCCTTCTCTTCCCTCCAATCCTGCCGCAGCTTGTCACTACTTGCTCGTCTCCTTGTCTCCATGTCGACTGCAAATTCCCCTTTTGCATATTGCATATATTCTCACTCCCATTCCCTCTTCCTTCTCCCCATGGCAGCTCTTTTCCATACTCAACCTTCTTCCTCTGTCCTGTTGTAGGTTTCTCCCTCCTTTCTCCTCCTCCCCTTCCCTTTCTCTCTTCCCCCATTGTATGTCTCCCCCAACCCCATTCTTGCTTATCTAAGCTCCACCACTCCATTAAAGGTTGCCTCTACCTTTTCCCTCTCCTCCTGTTGCTATTCCCTATCCTTCTCACCCCATTCCCCCAATTTTCTCTCCTAAACTCCCCAACTCCATTCATCTAACTATTCCTATTCCTCCCTGTCCTATTCCCCATTCTTTAATGCTTTCTTTCCCCACTCCCACCCCATTACAGGCCTACCTCCTCCACTCTCACTCCCACTCTCCATTTCTCCCCTGTCCCCATCCCTCTCCTACTTCCATCCCCATTTTCCCCCACTTACCCCACCCCCACCACCTCCTTTCTCCCCCTTCAACCACCATTCCCCTCCCTCCTTCCCCATCCCATGACAGGCCTCCCCTCTCCGCTCCAACCCCTACTCTCCATTCCTCCCCCATCCCCCTCCCCTCCTCCTCCCTCCGTTCCCATTCCTACCTCCTCCACCTTATCCCCCCCTCCACTCCTCCCCCCTCCTTCCCCACTTCCAATCCCCATTCCCTCCCCTCCTCCCCCAGCCTTTACCGGCCGTCCCCGTGTCCCCCAGATGCTCACTCGCCACCTGTTCTGCTCCACAACCCCGAGGCATGAGAACGTTCCTTGTTGACGCTTCGCTAACCTTTGCTCTTAACCCAACACAAACCTCTTGGCTGCATTTGCTCTATTTATTGCATTTCGATGATTTTTTTTTTCTCAGGTTTGGTTATTAATTGTTATCTTTTCTAGTGGGTTTGTGATTCGTTTTTTTTTTTATTCTGTTGTTGTTTTTTATGTCTTTGTGTGTGTTCTGATTCTTTCTCTTCTTTTTTTTGTATCTCTCTCTCTCTCTCTCTCTCTCTCTCTCTCTCTCTCTCTCTCTCTCTCTCTCTCTCTCTCTCTCTCTCTCTCTCTCTCTTTCTCTCTCTCTCTTGTCTTCCCTCCCATCTCATTCCCTCTATTCCTCCTTCCCTTCCTCCCTTCCTCCCTCTCCCTCTCTTTTTATTCCTGCAAATCTGTTGAAAGCCACTCCCCTGTAAACTCAACAATTTTGTTTCTTCTTTTTTCTCATTTTTATCACGTTTTCATGCTGCACAATCATCTTCAGATTACACATTACGGCAGAATGCGAGGCTTTGTCACCATTAAGTGAGACGGTTTCTTCATTCCGTGCTTAAGGAAATACTTAGAGCTTAAAACTGTAATCCGATATAGACTGTAGCTCGTATGAAGTATAAGAGTATCGTCCCGCACCCACGGAATGGCTAGTGATACTCTACACGTATATAGGTGCTTATCCCCCTCGCTAATGTGTTAATAGAAAACCACCAGCAATAGATATGATAGTGTTTTATGGTTATGCAGCGTGGGACCCGTGATTCGTGTTTATGGCGACGTCGAGCAACTCCAGCGTAGGATTTCTCGAGGCGATCTTCTAAGCATCCTGTCTTGGAGACTTTCCCTGCAGCC
>NC_051420.1:27928263-27930763 GCF_015228065.2 Penaeus monodon | reverse complement strand
CACCGTGATGAACTCCTGAATAATTAAATGCCTAATGGGGAGGCGGAGGGCGAGGGAGGGTGAGGAAGCAGAGAGGGAGTGAGGGGAAGGGAAGAGAGAGTGAGGGAGGGGAGGGGGAAGGAGTGAGAGAGGTGGGAAGGGGAGAGGGAAGTTGGTAGGGGAGGGGGAAGGGAGGAACAGGGCGTGAGGGAAGGGGGTAGGTAGAGAGAGATGGAGAGAGAGGGGGGTGAGGGAGGGGAGGGGAAAATGGGGAGGCGATGTGATAGAGAAAATGGGCTGGGAAGATGGGGTAAGGGAGAGGAGGGGAGCGGAGGTTGGGGAGGATGGAAAGCAAGGGATAGTTAGATGGAAGGAGAAGAAAAGGGGAAAGGAAAAGGAGGAGAGAAAAGTAAATGAGGGGAGGGGTAGAGGAGGAAAAATGATAAGGAATGATGGGGGGGGGAGAGGGGGAGACAGGCGGATGTGGAGATGCAATAATATTACTTAGAAGAAAAGGAGAAGCTGAGAGGACGAGAGAGAGAGAGAGAGAGAGAGAGAGAGAGAGAGAGAGAGAGAGAGAGAGAGAGGTGGAGGAGGATCGCGCGGGAAGGAGAGAAGAGACGAGAGAAGGAAGCATGAAGAAGAAGGGAGAAAAAAAAGGAAAATATAAAGAAGAGAAGAGAGAGGAGATAAGATAGAAGGAGGGCAAAAGGGAGGAGTAGGAAGAGAAAGACACACAGACAAGGAGAGGAAATGAGAGGAAGCTTAGATGAGGAAAGAACAGGGAGGAGAAATAGAGAGACGGGAACAGCTCGGTAATAAGGGAAGGGAGACGCAGCAAAAGAGATAAGGGGAGGGGAGAGGGGAGGAGAAGGGGGCGGGGGAAGAAGAAGAACAGGGCGGAACCGCTGAAGTGGATAACTAATTCCTTTAAATAACGGTGATAATTACCTCCAGTGTCATATTACGGACGAGGATGAGGAGGGAAGCGCTAATGACACGAGGGAACACGATGAGTCTCGATAAAGAGCAGATTGAAGGGGAATTGCAAAGGGGAAGTGTGAGGAGGGGGTTGGAGGGTGGGTGGGGGAAAGGAGGAGAGGGGGAAGGAGTGGGAATTGGAGAGGGGAAGGTGATGGAGGAGGAGGAGGAGGAGGGTGAATGGGGGAGGGAAAGAGGAGGAGAATGATTGGAGAAGCGAGGAGGAGGATGAATAATGGGAAGGAGGAGGAATGGGGAAGGGGAAGGGGGGGGGAGGAGGAATATGGGAGAGGGGAGATGCATAGATAGGGAGCTGAGGGAGAAAGAATGCGGGGAATGGCAGGGGGTGGAGGATGACTGGGGGAGGGGAGGGGATGGAGAATGAAAGGAGGAGGGAAGGGAAGGTGAGAGGAGAGAGGAAGGAAGAGGAGGGCGATAAGGGGTTAGTGGGGGGTGGGGGAGGGGACGGAGGATGAATGGGGGGAGGGGAAAGGGAAGTGAAAGAGGGAGAGGTTGAAAGAAGGGAAGCTGAGACTGAATAAGGGAGGAGAAGGGTGAGGAAAATGAATGAAAGAGGGGAAGGGGAAGGAGAATGAAAAGGAGGAGGGAAAGAGAAAGTGGAGATGAAGGGAAGAAGGAAGGGGTATAGCAGAAGGGAATTAAGGGGAGGAGGAATGAGAGCAAATGTGGAGAGGGAGAGAGGAAAGAGAATGTATAGGAGAAGATTGAGGCAAAAGAAGGGGGAGTTGAGGAGATAGAAGACAAAGGGAGGGAAGGGGAAGATGAGGAGGAAGAGCAGGGGGAACTAAAGGGAGGGAGAAGGAGAATCGAAGTGGAAGAGGGGGGTAAAGAGAGAGAGAGAGAGAGGAGGATGGAAATTGAGGGAACGGAGAGATAGAATGCGAAGCGATGAAAAAAAAATGAAGGATTATTTGAAGGATAATAGAAAATAAGACGATCGAAGGGAAATTTAAGAAGTTGAAATTGATGGGGTAGAGCACCTTGGGACTGAAGGGGTAGAGGGGGTACTAGAGGGGAAAATAGAGGGATATTACAAGGGGGGGAGAGGAGGGGAGATGAAAGGGGGGGTGGGCGCTGAAAGGAAATAAGAGATTTAAAATGCGTTTGAGTGGGAAGAAGACTAAAAAAAACGAAGAAAAACGAGAAGAACTGAGAAGAAAGACGGAATTTGAGATTGAAACTAAAGCTAGAAGAAAAAGAAAAGAAAAAAAAAAATCGTAGATAAAAAGAGGTTAAAAAAAAGGGGGGGGCGGGGGGAAACGAGACTGAAAAGGGTATAGACGATTTTCATCGAAAAGAGGATAGGGGTAAGAGAGAGAGAGAGAAAGGGGCAAGGGATGAGGGGGAATGAGGGGAGGGGGGAAGAGGAGCAGGAGAAGTGCCGATGTAGCGGATATTGTAAGGTCCTCACACCGTTGCTAATCGAATGAGGCCGTGACTCAACGAAAAATGAGGCGCCGGCGTTCGTTATAAGTAGGAAATTCCTTCGCTACAAACACCTTCAGCAGAATTCGTTTCA
>NC_051420.1:27896252-27900663 GCF_015228065.2 Penaeus monodon | reverse complement strand
TTTTTATGCCTAAGGATTATATTACTACCACTGTTTTTTATCATTTCCTAAAACTCTTTTTTTATTATCATCCCCCCTGATTATCATTGCCCCTTACCCTTTTTTTCCTTTTTAAATATCTCCCCCAGTTATCTAATTCACCCTTTTCTTAAGAGGCGAGGGTTGAAAAAAAAAAAAAAAAAAAAAAAAAAAAAACGGAAGGTTAAAAAACCCAACCACCTTTGGTACTTTCCTAGATTAGCGCCTACTGATTAGAAGGATAAGAAAAGCTTTTTAAGATCAAGTGATAACTTTCGTCGATCGCCGCCAGGATGCAGGAAAGAGCGAGCACGCCCAGGTGGCGCCCAAAGGGGGAATCCTCATTCTGCTGGGCAAAGGCTGCAATGAAATTTTGGGTCGGAAAAATTTTTTTGGCATTAGTTCTCCTCAAAACCCACTGCACACACACAACACACACACACACACACACACACACACAACAAAAACACCACCCACACAAAACAACCACACATCACGACACACTTTATATATATAATATACTACACCAACACACACACACACACAACACACACACACACACACACACACAACACAATATGGGTGTGGTGTGTGTTGGTGTGTGGTGTGTTGTGTGTGGGGTTTGTTTGTGTGTGTGTGTGTTGTTAATATATATATTATATATTAATATATATATATATATATATATATATGTGTGGGGTGTGTGTGTGTGTGGTGTGTGTGTGGGGTGTGTGGTGTGTGGTGTGTTTGTGTTGTTGGTGTCGTGTGTGTGTCGGGTCTGTTGTGTGTGTGTGAGTATGTATGTATGTATGTTAATGCAATATAATATAATATATATATATATATAAATATAAAATTATATATTATTTTAAAATATATATATATAAAAATTATGTATATATATTAATATATATATATATATATATATAATATATATATTATATATATTATAATATATAAATTATGTGCGTGTGTGTGTCTACATACATAAAGATCAGCTTTTTTCCCATTTTTGACCCGAACAACCATTAAACCCAGGGGAATTCCCCCCCTTGCCCTTCCCCCTTGCCTCCCCACCCCCCCCCCCCTTCCCCCCCTCCGTGTGCTGATCTTCTCATCAAAGGGGGGGGAAGAACCAGCAGGGGAGGGGGACGGGGGCGTAGGGGAGGGGGGAGGGGGAGGGGCGGGGGCATAGGGGAGGGTTGAGGGAGGGAGGGAAGGGAGGGGGAGAAGGGGGGGGGGACGGGGGGGGGGAGTAGGGGGGGGTGTGAGGGAGGGAGGAAAGGGAGGGGGAGAAAGGGAGAGAAGGGAAAGGGGTGGGGGGATTTGGGGGAGGGAGGAGGGAGGGAGGGAAAGGGAAAAAGGATGGAAAAGGGGGGGTAGGGGGGGAGGGGGAGGGGGAAAGGGGGGAGAGGGAGGGGGAGAAGAAGGGTGAGATGGGGGGGTAGGGGAGGGAAGGGGGGAGGGGGGAAAGGCCACCTGATCACCTTTACCTCAAGATGCTTTGGGAAAAAAAAGGAAAGGAAATGAATGGAACGAGTTTTTTTCTTTTCGTTCGTGCTCTCGATCTCTCTTTTTCTTCTCTTCTTCTTCTTCTTTTTTTTCTTCTTCTTCTTCCTCTTCCCTTTTTTCTTTTTCCCCTTTTTTTTTCCTCTTTCTTTTTTTTTTTTTTCTTCTTCCCCTTCTTTTTTCTTCTTCTTCTTCTTCTTCTTCTTTTTCTTTTTTTCTTTTTTCCTCCTCTTCTTTTCCCTTTTTCTTTTTTCTTCTTCTTTTCTTTTTTCTTTTCTTGTTTTCTTATTTTTATTCTTCCCCTTCTTCTTCTTTTTTCTTCTTTTTCTTCTTCTTTTCTTCTTCCTCTTCTTCCTTCTTTTTCTCCTTCTTTCTTCTTCTTTTTTTTCCTCTTCTTCTTCTTTTTTTCTTTTCTTTTTCCCTTCTTCTTCTTTTTTATTATTATTTTTTATTATTAGTAGTAGTAGTAGTAGTAGTGTATCCTTCTTCTTCTTCTTCCTTTCTTTTTCTTTTCTTCTCCTCCTTTCTTCTTCTTTTTTCTTCTTCCCTTTTTTCCTTTCTTCTTCTTTTTTTCCCTCTTATATTTTATTATTTTTATATTTCATTATTTTATTTTATTATTATTATTATTATTATTTCTTCTTCTTTTTCTTCCTCTTTTTCTTCTTCTTCTTCCCTCCTTCTTCTTCCTTCTTCTTTCCTCTTTTTCCCCTTTCCCTTTTTTTTCTTCTTCCTCTTCTTCTTCTTCTTCTTCTTCTTCTTCTTCTTCTCTTCTTCTTCTTTTCTTCTTCTTCTTCTTCTTCTTTTTTCTCTCCTCTTTTTCTTCTTTTTCTTTTCTTCCTTTTTTCCCCTTTCTTCTTCTTTTTCCTTTTTCTTTTCCTTTTTCTTCTTCTCCTTCCTCTTCTTTTCTTCTTTCTCTTTTTCGTCCTCTGTTTTTTCTTTTTCTTCTTTTTCCTTCTTTTTCTTCTCTTTTTTCTTCCTTTTCTTCTTCTTCTTTTCTTCTTCTTCCTTTTCCTTCTTTTTTCTCCTCTCTTCTTCTTCTTTCTTCTTCTTCTTTCCTCTTCCCCCTTTTTTTCTATTATTATTATTTTTATTATTCCCCTTTCTTTTTCTTCTTTTTCTTCTCTCTCGACTTATCTATCTCCCCCCCCTTTTTTCCTTTTTCTCATCCTCGCTTTCTCTTCTATCTATCTATCTCCTTCTTCTCTTCTCCCCCTTCTTATTCATTTTCTTTATTACCCTTTATTTGTTTTCCCCCCTCCTTCGTTCCTTCCTCCTCGAAAGTCCTCTTCTCCCCTCCTTTTTTTTCCATTTTCCTTCTTCTTTTCCCCCCCATTTCCTTCTTTATCATGATCATCACTATTTTCTCTCTTTTTTACGGTTTTTTTCCTTTCCCCCGAATTGTCACTGAGTTTCTTTCTCTTTCCCTTTTTTTCCAAATCTCCCCTTTGTTCCCTTTACCCTTTTTCTCTCTCTCTCTCTCTCTTTTTTTCTCTTCTCTCTCTCTCTCTCTTTCCTCTCTTCCTTCCTCTCACTCTTATTTTTCTATCTATTTATCTATCTATCTATCTATTATCTATATCTATCTACCATCCTTTTTCTCTCTCTCTCTCTCTCTCTCTCTCTTCCTCTCTCCTCTCCTTTTCTCTCTCTTTTATATATAATATATATAATATATAATATTATTTATATTTATATATATATAATATATATATATATATATATATATATATATTTCATATAAAAATTTTATAAAATATATATATATTATATATTATAATATAATTTATAATATATAATATAATATTTTTTATATATTTGTATATGTATATAATATATAATATATTAATTTTTTATAATATATATATATTATATATATAACAAAGAGAGGAGAGACAGGAGAAAAAAGACAGACAAGAGTGGGCATAAAGAACCGAGAGAATAGTTTATATAACTATATAAAATGTCTGAAAAGGGTAATGACGAAAATGATAATGAGGGTGATGATAACAAATGATAGCAGTGAGGATTTGACAATGATAATAAAAAAAACCAAAAATAGAAATAGACAATAATAATAATAATAAATAATAAAAATAAAAATAATAATATATAATAATAATAATAATTATTATTATTATTATTTTTTATTATTTTATTGTCTATTATTATTTTTGGTGTTTTTTTATTATCATTGTCATAATCCTCACTGCTATCAATATTGTTATCATCACCATCATTATCATTATCGTCATTACCATTATCATGATCATTTCTATATAGTGTATATACATCTATATCTCTCTGTCTCTTTATGCCCACTCTCTGTCTGTCTGTTTCTCTCTGTCTCTCTCTCTCTTTCTGTCTCTCTCTCTCTTTATATATATATATATAATAAATATATTTTATTATATTATAATATATAAATAACAAATATATATATATATTATATATATATATATATATAATAATATATATATATATATAAAATATATAATATTATTATATATAATATATTTATAATATATTTATATATTAATATATATATATATATATTATTATTAATATAAAATTAATTTTATATAAAATATAAGAGAAAAGAGAGAGAGAGAGGAGAGAGAGGAAAAGAAGGGGAGAGAGAGAAGAGGAAATTGATTGATGGTGATAGATAAAATAGATAATAGATAGATGAAATAGATAAAGAAGAGAGGAGGAGAGAGAGAGAGAGAAGGGGGAGAGAGAGAGGGGAAAAGAAAGAGAAAAAAGAGAGAGAGAGAGGAAAAGAAAGGTAAAAGGGGAACGAAGGGAGAGTGAGAGAAAGAAAGAGAGAAATGAAACTCAGTGACAATTCGAGTGAAACGGATAAAAACCGTAATAAAAGAGA
>NC_051420.1:27888752-27891252 GCF_015228065.2 Penaeus monodon | reverse complement strand
TGGGAGAGTTTCAACGTGTCCCTCGTTTTACATATTCCCTGTGTATGTTTTATTATATATATATAAAAATAATATATATATATATATATATATATATATATATAATATATATAATATATAAAACACACACACATACAACACACCAACACACACCACACACACACACACACACACACCCACACACACACACAACACACACATATTATATATATGGTCCAATGGTTAGAGCACTGGACTCCCACCCTCAGGACCCGAGTTTTCCCCCTCGCGGCGTCGTAAAATGCCTGCGCTCTGAGTGGCTCGCTCGAGCCCCCTCTCACGGCGAGAAAACGCCTATCGCCTTGAAAGTCAACGCAGGTGTCGTAGGGAAGTCCCGCATTGGAACTGCACCGAACCGCGGTTGATTAGGAAGGGAAACCGATCAGGCAAGAATGAGACTGCTAAATAACCTCAATAATTAAATGGGGAGGCCGATTTCCTGCAGTAGAATAAATGGCTGTTAAAAAAAGGAAAACAGAAAGAAAGAAAGAAAAAATACTTTATGGTGTGTTACACATACATAAATGTAGATAATATGTATATGTGTGTTACATATGTTTATACACACACACACACACATATAATATACATACTGTATATATATATACTGTATATTATATATATATATATATATATATATAAAATATATATATATATATATATAATATATATAATATATACATATATAAAATACATATATATATACATACATATACATATACACAATTATGTACACACACAATTATGTGTGTGTGGGCATTTGCTTTTATATCAGGTGTATATGTATGTGTGCCCTTTATGTGTCAGTAACAAGTGTATAATTTCAGAGCGACAATAAATTTTCTATCAAAATAAGCATTGAATTTTTACATATTTCAGTTGGTCAGTTCCGAGGTATTATCGTCTTGCCCATACGTTTATCTTCCATGTCATATTGCCTTATCCACGGGTTTCCCCGCAGGAGTTATTTCAGCTTCCTCAACACGACGGTCGTACTTCCCCAGTAAACCCAAGGCTCCCAAAAACACAGCTGTCATTTTGCAGACACGTGTCGAAAAGTTGTAGACGGCTGAGTCAGGGTTTCAGTGAGTGTTCCTTCCACAACATAACCGTCACTTTAGTCCTAGCATTCTCCCTCCCCACAGAACTCTCAAGAGAACGACTTTCTCGCCTCACTGAAGAGGGAAACGTGGCTCGGAATGAGGAAAGTTTATGGGGTTTTCGTGAGTGGACCTTACAGGTGAGCAAATGCCTGTGTGTACTTAGACTTTATGTTCAAATTTCGCATATGAAAATATACATACATTCATAAATACATACATGCATGCCCAACATATATAAATGCATATGTATATTTATTCATATTTTATAAATATAGTAATATGAATATATATGTATGTATATATAAATATTTACAATACATATAGATAGATAGAATACATACGTGTGTATAAATATATTGTGTGGTGTGGTGTGTGGGGTGTGGTGTGTGGTGTGTGTGTGTATGTGTGTGTATAAGGATGAGTATATATGTATACACACACCCCACACACACACACACACACACACACACACACACACACACAAAAAAAAAAAAGGGAGAAAGACACAATTAAAAAACATATATATTATAAAATATATATATATAATTTATATATATATATATATATATATTTTTTTTTTTTTTATTTGTGTGTGTGTGAATATATGTGTAATAATTTATAGACAGATTAATATTTATAATATATATATATATATATATATATATATATATATAGAGAAGAGAAATAAAGAAGAAGAAGAAGAAGAAGAAGAAAGAGTAGAGAGGAAGAAGGGTAGACAGATGGAGTGCATATCAATATATTTCTAACGATCCACTATACATATGCATAGATAAACAGGTAGTAGAAAAACCCCACAGAACAATCTTTCTCTTACTTCTCTCGTTTCCCTTTCCCTGACCCGCAGGCGACCCCGGGCGTTTACACCAACTGGAAGGACGCCAACCTCCCCTTGAGAACGAGACCTGCGCTTACATGGACGCAGAAGGGTTCTGGCTTGGCAGGATTTCTGGAACCCAGTACACCTTCTGCCAAAGGAAATATCGACCTGTTGGAGAGGTTATACAGACCAGAGGTGCTTCGTCAAATCTGAAGCAGCATTCTCCACCTGTCTCTCTCTCTCTCTCTCTCTTCTTCTTCATCTATCTATCTATCTATCGATCTATCTATCTCTCTACCCACTTACCTATCTATCTATCTATCTATCTCTTTTTTCTGCTCTCCATTCCATCCATATGTTTTTTTTTTCCTCATTCTTGTCAGGACTTCATGTGTCTGGAAATGTGTGTGTGTTTGTGTGTTGTGTTTTTTAGCCCCCCACACACACACACACACCCCACACAGACACCCACACACACACACACACACACACACACACACACACACACACAATACATAAT
>NC_051420.1:27866146-27876146 GCF_015228065.2 Penaeus monodon | reverse complement strand
CTCATTCTCTCCCTCTCTCTCTCCTCTCTCTCTCTCTTCTCTCTCTCCACTCTTTCTCTCTCTCTCTCTCTCTCTCTCTTCTCTCGTCTCTCTCTCTCTCTCTCTCTCTTCTTTCTCTCTCTCTCTCTCTCTCTCTCTCTGTCTAGTAATGAATGACAACATAACAAAATAATGATAACAATAATGATAATAACATTACTAATAATGATAATGTTAATAATTATGATAATGATAACAATAAACATAACAGTAAAATTGTAATAACAGAAAAGAAACAATATCAGTAATCATTATTTTTTTAAGTCACTCTTTTTCATTTTTTACCATTACTAAGGGTGGAGTTTTTTTTCTTATAAGTTGCCCAACTCAAGTTATAAAGGTTAGTTATTGTTTTCTTTATTACGTTATTCATTACGTTATTTATTCGTCCGTTTATTTGGAGCAGCTTATCCAATATCGGATCTTTCTTATTTATTTCATTTTGTGTGGTGTGTGTGTGTGTCTGTGTGTTTGTTTGTTTGTTTGTGTGTGGTGTGTGTGTGTTTGTTTGTGTGTGTGTGTGTGTGTGTGAGCGTGTGTGCGTGTGTGTCTGTTTGTGTCTGTGTGTGTGTGTGCAGCTTTCCCATTACCCAACTGAAGGAAATTATCTCCATAGCTTATCCACTTCACAGCGAAAGATACGACTTTTTTCATTAGTTTAACCGAACTTTTTTTTTTTTTTTTTTGACGGGAGGGCTGTGTAATTATCTCATTCATACGAAAAAAAAGACAGATTTACAATTTACAGAATCAGGTCTGATGTGACTATTCTTAGAAACGTTCGCCTTGTGCCGGTAAAAGAAATATTTAATAGACCTTCTTGCTTTTGAGAGATTCTTTTCTTCAGTACCTCGTTCTATCCCAAGTTCCCAGATTTATTTTTCACTTATGTGATTTCGTAGAACGCGTTTTTTTTTTTTTTTTTTTTTTTTTTTTTTTTTTTTTTTGAGGGGGGGGGGAGGATATTAACTGATTGATAATAGAGCTTCTCGTGGGAATAGTTTGAAGCATCGAAAGGTTTTTCTCTCTATCTGTCTAACTGTCTATATATGTATGTATGTATCGAACTGTCTATATATGTATGTATGTATGTATCTATCTATGTATCTCTCTCTCTCTCTCTCTCTCCATCTCAGTCCTCGTCTCTCAGTCTAGTCGATAATCTCATCAGAATCCGTCTCTCTCCGTGGGTCCATTCGGACTCGTCGTGTCCTGCTCCGTTTCTCACTCTCTCGACTCTGGGTGTCTCTCTCTCTCTCCCTCGTTCTCGTCTCGGGTCTCTTCAGTCTCGCATCTCTCTCTCTCTCTCTCTCCTCTCTTCGGCTCTCCGTCTCACTCTCTCCTCACATCTCGCTCTCCTCTCTCTTTCTCTTTCGTCTCTCCTCCTATCTCTCTCTTCTCTCGCTCTCTCTCTCTCTTCACTCTCTCCTCTCTAAATATATATACATATAATATAATGACATATATATATATTTATTAATATAATATATATATATATAAATATATATAATATATATATATATAGGTCGATTTGTTTTTGTTTTTGTCCCTTCTCTCTCTCTCTCTCTCTCTCGTCTCGTCTATCTCTCCTCCATACATCTCTACTCTCGTCTCCTCTCTCTCTCGCCTCTCCCTGTCTCTCTTATCTCTTTCTCATCCTCTCTCTCCTCTCTCTCTCTCTGTATTTCTCTCTTTCCCTTCTACATCTCTCTTTCTCTCTCCTCTCCCTCCCCTTCCCCCTAGCGGTCCATCCATCTCACTCTTCCCATCCCCCCCTCCCCCTTCCCTCCCTTTTCCCCCCTTCCCTTCCCTCCTTCTTTCCTCCTCCCTCTTCCTTTCCATCTCCCATACCATCTCCTTTCTCTTTTCCTCTCCCTTTCGCTCTCCCTCTCCTATCCCCTTTCCCACTTCCCTCTCTCACACATCTCTCTACTCCTCTTCCTCTTCCCTCTGCTCTTCCCCTTCCCCTCCCTCTCTCTATCTCCCCCTCCCTTCTCCCTTTCTCTCTCTCCTCTCCTTCCCCTCTCCCCTCCCCATACCCTGCCTTTTTTCTATCTCCCCTTCTCCCTTCCCATCTCCCTATCTCTCCCCTCCTTCCCCCCACTCTCCTCTCCCTATTTCTCCTCTCCCTCCTCTCTTCCCCCCCTCTTTCCTCTCCCTATCTCTCCTCTCCCTCCTCCCCTACCGCTCTCCCTATCTCAACCTCCTTCCCCCCTCTCCCTATCTCTCCCCTCCTTTCCCCTCTCCCCTCTCTCTGTCCCCTACCTTCCATCCTCTCTCCTCTCTCCTCCCCCTCCCCTCTCACCTCTCTCTGATCCCCTCCTTCCCCTCTCACCCTCTCACTCTCTCTACTTTCCCCTCTCCTCTCTCCCATCCTCCGCCCTCCTTCCCCTCTCCCTCCCTCTCTCTTCCTCTCCGCACTACCCTCTCCTCTCTCTCCCCTCCTTCCCCTCTCCCTCTCTCTCCTCTCCTTCCCCCTTTCTATTCTCCCTACTCTCCTCTCCCTCCTCTCCTCTCCCCTCTTCGTCCCCTCCTTCCCCTCTCTCCTCTCTCGTTTCCCTCCTTCCCCTCCCCTTCTCTCTCCCCCCCCCTCCCCTCTCCCTCTCTCTCCCCTCCTTCCCCTCTCCCTCTCTCTCCTCTCCGCACTACCTCTACGAGAAAATTACATCCCGAAAAACGACGCTGCCTTATTACTTAACTGACCGTGAAACTAAGACACCCGCAGTCGAGTTAAGGGCGATTACCTTCGCCCTCCCTGATTTGCATCATAAGGGATGGTCACTTTGGGTCTCTCTCTCTCTCTCTCGTTCCCTCTCGTCTCGATCTCCTCTCTTGGTGTTGTCCTCTCTCCTCTCAACGTCTCTCGTCTCCTTCTCTCTCGGCTCTCCTCTCTCCATTCCTCTTCTTCCTTCTCTTTCCACTCTTCCTCTCCCCGCTCTATCTCTCTTTCTCTCCTCCTCCCCTCTTTCTCTCCATTCTCTCTCTCTCTCTCCGCTCTTCTCATTCTTCTCTCTCTCTCTCTCTCTCGTCCTTCCCTTCTCTCTCTCCTTCTCTCACTCGCTTCTGTTCTCTTTTTCTCTCTCTTCTATTCTCTTCTCGGTTCTCTTCTCTCTTCTCTTCTCTTGCATCTCCTCTTCTCTCTGCGTCCCTCCATCCTCCCTCCTTCCTCTCCTCTCTCTCTCTCTCCTCTCTCTCTCCTCTCTCAGTCCTCAACCGTCTCTCTTTCTCTCTCTACGTCTCATCTCTCCTCCTCTCTCTCGTCTTCTCTCGTCTCTCTCTCTCCTCTCTTCTCGTTCACTGCTTCACCGTTCTCTCGTCTTCTCTCTTCTCGGGGCCTCTTCTCGTCTTCTTCTTCTCATTTCTCTCTCTCTCTCTCTCCACTTCCTCTCATTCTCTCCTCGCTCCTCCTCTCCTCTGTCTCATCTACCCCCCCCCCATCATCCTTCTCTCTCTCTCTCTCTTCTCTCCGTCGTCTCTCCACTCCCTCATATCTCCTCCTCTCTTTCCTCTCGTCTCTCCTTTCTCTTCTTCTCCTCTTCTTCTTCGTCTCTTGTCTCTCTTTTTTTCTTCTCTTCTCTCTCTCGTCGTCTCTCTCTCCCCTATTCCGATCTCACTCTGACTCCTCTCTCTCTCTCCCGTCTCAGTCCTACTGCTCGCTGTCTCTCTCTCTCATCTCATCTCATCTCCCTACTCTCTCTCTCTCTCTCTCTCTCTCTCTCTTTCTCCTCTCATCTCTCCCCTCCTTCTCTCTCGTCGTTCGCTCTCTCTGTCTCGTCGCCCCTCACGAACTCGAATCTCTCATCGCGATCTCTCTCTATCTCATCACCTCTCGTACCCCCCTTCCTCTCTCTCTCATCTCTCTCTCTCCCTCCGCTCCCTCCCTCCTCCCCTCTCTCTCCTCTCTCTCGAACCTCTCTCTCTATCTCTCTCTCTCTCTCTCCTCTCCTCCCTCCCTCCATTTCTCTCTCTCTCTCTCACCCTCGTCGTCTCTCACTTCCTCTCTCTAGCCCTCGGTCTTAATCTCACTCTCATCTCTCTCATCTTCAATCGTCCATCTCTCGAGTTCGGGTTCATCTCTCCTCCTTCTCGAGTCTCCAGTCCCCGTCTTCTCTCTTCTCTTTCTCTCGTCTCCTTCTCTCTCTCCTCTCGTCTCCATCTCTCTCTCGTCTCTCTCTTCTCGTCAGTCTCTTGTCCTTTTCTCGTCCTCTCTCTCTCTCACTCTCCCGTCCTTCTCTCTCCCCTCCCCATCTCTCCCTCGTTCCGTCCAGCTCTCCTCCTCTCTCTGTCTCCCTCTCCTATCTCAGGTGAGTCTCTCTCTCTCTCTGCTGTCCTCTCCCGTCTCTCCTCATCTCTCTCGTCCTCTTCTCTCATCTTCTCTCCTATCTTCTCTTCTCTTCTCTTCCTCTTCTCTCTCTCTCTCTTCTCTCTCTCTCTCTCTCTCGTCGTTGTTCGTAACGTCCTCTCTCTCTCTCTCTCTCTCTCCACTCGTCTCTCCTCTCCTCCAGTGCTCTCTCTCCACTCATCTCTCCGTCCTCTCCCAACTCTCTGTCTCGTCTCTCTCGTTTTCTTCTCTTACATCTCTCGTCTCTCGTCTCTCTCTCTCGGTCTCTCTCGACTTCTCTTCTCATCCTCTCCTCTCTCTCCATCTCTCTCTCGTCTCTTCTCCTCCTCTCCTCTCTCTCGTCTCTCCCTCGCTCTCTCTTTCTTTCTTTTCTTCTTTTCTTTCTTTTTCTGCTTTCTTTAATCTTTCTTTTTCTCTCCTCTCTCTCCTCGTCCCCGACCTCTGTCCTCCATTTCTCTCTCTCTCTTATCCGCCTCTCCTTCATGTCATCTCTCTCTCCTCCTCTTCTCTCTGTCTTCTCTCTCCTCTCTCTCTCTCCTTCTCTCTCTCTTCTGTCTCCGATCCTCTCATCTCCCATCCTCTCTCTCTCTCTCTCTCTCCTCAATCTCTCTCTCTCCTCTCTCCTTCCCTTCTCTTCTCTTCTCTATCTCTCTCATCTTCTCTTCTCTTCTCTCTCTTCTCTTCCTTTTTCTCTCTCTCTCTCTCTACTCTCTCTCTCATCTCTCATCTCTCTCTCTCATCTCCCTCTCCCTCTCCGTTCTCTCTCTCTCTTCATCTCTCTCTCTTTCTCTCTCCCTCCTCCTCCCTCCCTCCCTCCTCCCTCCCTCCCTCACCTCTCTCTCGTCTCTCTCTTCTCTCTCATCTCTACTGTCCGTCTTTTTCTCTCTCTATCTCTCTCTCTCCTCTCCTCTCCTTTCCCTCCCTCTCTCATCTCTTCTCTTCGTCCTCGTTCTTCTCTCCCTCGTCTCCCTCGCACTCAAAGAGGTCATCTCTCGTCTCCCTCTCCATCGCTCTAGCTCCTCTCTCTCTCTCAAGTCTTCTCGTCCTCTTCCTCTTCTCTCTCTCTCCTCTCTCTCTCGCCTCTCTCTCTCTCCTCTCTCTCTCTCTCTCTGGTCTCTCTCTCTTGTCTCTCTGTCTCTCTCTCCCTCTCTCTCTCTCCCCCTCTCTGTCTCTCTCTCCTCTTTCTCTCTCTCTCTCACTCTCTCTCTCTTCTCTTCTCTTCTCTCTCTATCTCTCTTCTCTTCTCTCTCTCTATTCCTCTTCTCTTCTCTTCTCTTCTCTTCTCCTCTCTCTCTCTCTCTCTCTCTAAAATGGTATGAACATCATTAATGCTTTAATACAAACAGACACATTGCAAGACCAGACCTTAAACCTCCCCCTAACAACAACAACCCCCCCCCCACGAAAAAAAAGGAAGAAAGAAGTAAGTTTCTCTTTAAAAAAAAAAATAAATAAAAAAAAAAAAAAAAAAAAACTGACAAGTATGGATGCTACGGGATTATATTGATCCCGTGGAAAGATTACAGCGGATATTTTACTTACGACGAGATTGTGACGGCGCCTTCTATGGGCAAAACAGGATCCTGCGCAATTATGCTGCTCTTGATTCATAATGGGGCTTCCCTATTGGCATGGATAGCTTGCTGCCAAAGTCTCTTGGGGTGGCTGTCTGTCCGCCGACCGACCGGGCGATTGCTATCTGTCGGTCGGTCGGTTGGTTGGAAGGTCTGTCTGTCTGTCTGTCTCTGTCTCTGTCTCTGTCTCTGTCTCTGTCTCTGTCTCTGTCTCTGTCTCTGTCTCTCTCTCTCTCCTCTCTCTCTTTCTCTCTCTCTTTCTATCTATATAACTATCTATCTATCTATCCATCAATCTATTTCTATCTATCTATCTATTTATCTCTATCTACCTATATCTACCTTTCTATCTATCTATCTACTCTCTATCTCTATCTCCCCTCTCCCTCTCCCCCTCTACTTCTCTCTCTCTCTCTCTCTCTCAATCTTCTATCTATCTCTATCTCTATCTATCTATCTATCTAATTATCTCTATCTCTGTCTCCCCTCTCCCTCTCCCCCTCCTCTCTCTCTCTCTCTCTCTCCCAGCTCTCCTCAACCTCATCGCCTCTCGCTAGCTGAACTCCCTCTCTCTCTCTTCTCTCTCCTCTCTCTTCTCTATCTCGTCCTCTCTCTCTCTCCTTCCATCTCTCTCTCTATCTCTCTCTCATATTCCCTTTCTCCTTCTTCCTCATGCGTGTCTGCCTGACTCTCTCTCTCTCACTCCTTAGTTTTATTTGTGTGTTCTGCGAAGTGCTGTTTCTTTCTCCTAGTAACGCAATACGCTAAAGTGGCATTATCTAATCTGCAATATGTTCAGCAATATATTTGTCGCTTCTTCTCGTTCTCTTTTTCTATTTCTTTTTCTGTTCCCTATTTTCTTTTTCTTCTCATTTCTTCTTCTCAGCTTATTTCTACTTCTGCTTCGCTTTCTACGCTTGCTTCTCCTCCTCCGTTTACTCCTACTTTCCACTCATATTTCTACTTCTATCTCTACTTCTCCTTCTTCTTCGTTTTCTTTCTTTTTCCCCCTTTCTCTCGGGTTGCCACACACAGGACTGGGGCCCAGACCTCCTTCGGCGAATCCTTGACCTCATGATTCCTCATAATTACCCAATTTACCCTCATGCGGCAGGCGTTGAGCTTGCGTACCTATAGCGAGCCTTAATTCCCCCAAGGACAGGTTTTTAGCAAGATGCCCAGGGTGAAAGAGTTGATTGATTATTTTGAATTATCTGCCGCGTCAGTAGGTCGGGTCATTAGCGGGTTATTCTCTTTGAGTACTTCTGCGGTAGTGTGTTGGGATGATAAATCGTATTAATTCATTTTCGATGTAAATGCCGGTGAGATCCCCTGTTTGTTCTCCATTGCACTGTTTATTCGTATGTGATGTGGGTGTATGCTGTGTGGATTTTGTAATTTTTTGATATTCGTTTCATCTTTGCGGTTTTTTTTCTGTTTTTGTTTTTATGAATTATATGAAAAACATGAATTTTATCTCTTACACTGTGAGGATAGTCATTCCCATTTATACTTTTTTCTACAATGAACTCTCTCCACTTTTTTTCCTTTTTTTTGGTAATTTTCTCATCGCATAAGGAGACAGGCGCATTAGTATTCGGTCTCAGAACTGCACACACCTTTCCAGCATTAATAGTGACTATTAATGCCTGGCGGTATCCCACGCAGACACGGGCATCACCTCCGAGTCATCAACAGTCCATTAGTCAATCTAACGAGTCTTGTTAACACAACTCCCTAATCTCCTGCAGCTTATTGTTAGCCGTGTGTCTCCACGTCACGAAAACATCCAATTTCAAAGCCTTGTGTGGGAGACGGAAAACACGCATCCTGGGATACAGTTTTCTTTTCCTTTGTCGACTGCACTGCAAGGAAGTTCTAGTCTCAACTCACTGCAGGATGTGAAGTTTTGCTCCTTGATAGGTTGCAGCGCTCGGCGAGTTTATGTACATCACAGCATAGAAGTTCTTGAAATTCTTAGAATACCCTGTAAGGATTCTGCATTATTCAGGGGCAAAGATCGAAGCTGATTAAGAAAAACAGTTGCTGTCCGCTTGCTGCTCATTGCTGCAGAACCCACGATTTTTTCGGACTTCTGAATCTCCGCATCAACCCATTGGTCATCGGTACACGTACTGTTTACTGAAGTTTTTTTTATGTGTGATTTTGTTGCACATAGATGGCTCCACAAGTCCTCAGTCACCAAGGAGTCAATAAGCAGACGACGGTACGTAACCTTATCTGATTTCCTCTTTCCTTGAATTTTCGCGATTTTTTTTGCTATTAATATCGATACTGTTCTTACTACTCCTGGTATTATGATTATTATAATGTTATCAAAGACAATATCAATATCAAAAAAAGATAATACTCTTTCCGAAAACCAAGGGTAAAAAGGACTAGTACCTGACTCCTTAGTGACTAAGCGGAAGCTTCTGCGTGGCGACAGGAAATGGACTGAAATCACGATGGAAATGGTATGTATGTCATGATCCCATTGGGTTAAATGTGCTCTGTTATGAAAATAATCATGATAATAGAAATAAAGAAATAAATAACCAGTTATAGTCACTGAACTTTCCTTTGCATCTGTCTTTCAAGAATAAATCCTACTGAGGAGAGTGTTAGAGATTTAGACTGATTTTGATATTTCTTGCTGTCACTGTCGGCAAATGGTTGAAAAGTCCTCTAAGTTAGATTATGGAAACTTTGTAATCATGAGGGAGAGATAGATTATAATCTCAAGGCATTTTTGCAGAAACTAAGAACACAAGATTAAATATTCTGAGAACCGTGTGTTTCGCTCGGTAAATCTGCAGAAAGGTGGCGCTCGACTTTCAAGAATACGTTTAAAAGGGTTTGCAAGATACAGTAAAGTTTTTGTGGTCTTCTTCACACAGAAATAAGTTTTCTGCGTGATTTTTGAATCATCATCCTTTTTTTTCTTTTCTTTTTTTCTTTTCTTTTTTGAGGTGTACAGCGTGGAGTCGTTAGCATTTACGGTGTATAAAAGTCGCTTTCTGTCTTTCATGGGGAGTGCATGGTAAAGGTGCTCAATATCCCAGCTATGATGAAGGTGCTTTTAATATGTTATTAGATATAACTACGCAAGGATGTTCTTCGAGTGATCTGTAAAATGTCTCATATAACAATACCGAACAGGATATGCTTAGATCACTCATTTCTACTACTGACTTCGTCTCAGTGGATAATTATGTATTCTGTTAAATCGACACAATACAGTTACATGAGTATTCCTTTTTCAGATAATACGTGATGTCTGTGTGCAAAGATTTTCCATACAAATTTTTATTTTTTCAAGTGGTATAATTAAGTTCATATATTCATTAACCCTTACACTTTTTCTTGATATGATACCTGTTGGGAATGAGCTAAAGAATAGATGTTTTCCATCTATAGAACCTCTCTTCACAAGCTTCCCAGGCATATGTATGGACTGAGGTAAAGAAGCATTTTCTACAGCAGTAGAAAAAAATAATAATAATACGAAATTTTCTACAATAGTGAAAGGGGGTAGTAAAAAAAATAGTAACTGAGATAGTACGGAATTTTCTGCAATAGGGAAAGGGAGTAGTGAAGAAAATGAGATAGTATAGAATTTTCTGCAATAGTGAAAACTCCTGCGATAACTAGAGAGAGGAAGGAAAATAGGAGGATTTTCAAAAGACTAATTTCCAGGATTTGAAAGTTTTACTTAAGGAACAAATGTGAAGAAACCCCTCACTCTTTGTCCGTTTCAGCGCCTTCGGGAAATTCCTTACACGGCTGAGGGGCATCTGTGGCGGCAGAGAGGACAGCGTGAAGAGTGTTTAGTTATGGAAAGCATCATAGAACTACACCTGAGGTTAAACTGACTGTTAAGATCACACACCTCAAAAAAGCGTTAGAAGGTGAAGTTCCCTAGAAGCAAAGTTAAAGTCAAACACATTTCCAAAAACGCATTAGAAAATAAACATTCCCTGAAAGCTAGAATTAATATTAAAATCACACACGTTCTCAAAAGCACGATGGACGCCCATTGTAA
>NC_051420.1:27823646-27831146 GCF_015228065.2 Penaeus monodon | reverse complement strand
AAAAAAGAAAATATATATTAGCGTTATAACACTTATAAGAATCTAATAACTGTAGTGAGATGAAATACGAAAAATTAATCAGTATAAAGCTTAAAATGCATATATAAAATATAGATATCTACAAACAAAAATCAAAACTTCATTATGCATACGTGTGTTAGAAATAATAGTATAATGTAGAAAGCATCATAGAAATTGTATTACATGTTTGTACTTCACATCAAATATACTTTAGAAAAAATGCATTAATCTAGCACGTGAATAAACGTAGTTTTTTATGATACTATTAACATCGTCATTAAATGATCATTTCTAAACAAACATAACTAAAGCATCTTTTCTGATACTGTAACCTTCAGATCCACAAGAAAAGTATTATTGACAAATGATCAACATAAATCTTTCACTAAATTTAAAAGACAAAATTAATGTAACATTTCTTTTTACAATCCAGCGAGCAGTATGCCTCACATCCACTCTTAAATCACACAGTTTCTACCTTGCAAAGTATTGACATGCCGGAATTATAGCTCACTCATAACCTATACATCCCGCCATGAAAAATAACACTAAACGTATCATAATATTTTACAAATTATTTAATAAATTTTGTCGCTGTAATCTGGGTGACGTTAGTTAGTGTCACTATCTTCGACGATATACTATCTCAAACAAATTTTCCCATGTGTAATGATAATGATGATGACGATGAGGATACGTTTATATATTATATATTGATAGATAATAATATATATCTATATATATATATATATATATATATATATTATATATATATATTATATATATATATATATATATATAATATATATATATAATATATATATATATATAATATATAATATATATATATAATAATGTCATGATCATGATCATGATCATGATAATGACAAAAATGATAATGGTGTTGATGATGGTAATGATAATAATAATGATAATAATAATAAAGTAATAGTAATAATAATAATAATAATTACAATATAAGGATAATAATAATAACAATAATAGTATCAATCCTATTGATGAAAACAGTAAAAATAATAATAATAATAAGACTACGAAGACTAGAAATGATGATGAAATGATGATTATAGAAAAAAAGAATTGCAATAACGACAAAGAACAGAATAATGAATGGATTATAACGAAACAATAATAATAATAATAACACATCAATTAATAGAACTAGAAATTAAGATTCTAAGATTCTAAATAGAGTTAAAAATAACCAAGAAAAATAAGTGACACATAAAGAAGACACAGAAGGTAGAAAGGTCACATAAAGAAAGAATTAAAATTAAATAAAAAAGAACTGAGCTATGACTAAACCTAAATAAATGAATGATTGAATGATTAAGATTCTAATTAATAAAAAAAAACCTCATGAATAATAAACATGATAAAGAAAGGAAAAATAATATTATTTTAACAAAAGCGGGCAATTACTTGAAATGAAGAATATTCACCGACTCATACAATGCGGTGCTTTCGAGCAATTTAATCGAAACGTGATCTGGTTAAAATACGTCAGACGAATGCTAAAGGGAGACTTAGGGAGGGAGGGACAGAAGGAGAGGAAGAGGAGGAGAGAAGGAGAGGGAAGGAGGGAGGGAGAGGGAAGGAGGGAGGGAGAGAAGGAGAGGGAAGGAGGGAGGGAGAGGGAAGGAGGGAGGTGGAGAAGGAGAGGGAAGGAGGGAGGGAGAGGGGGAGGAGGGGGGGGGAGGGGGGGAAGGGGAGGGGGGGGGAAAGGAAAGAAGGGGGAGGGAGGGAAGGCGGGAGGAAGGTTAAACAGATAGATAGAAAGAAAGACAGATAGATAGATAGCGAAAAAGAGTGACAGACAAAAGACAGAGGGAAAAGAGAAGGGGGAGAGAGGGAAAGAGGAATGGAGACAGAGACAGAGAAATACAAAGATAGAGAGAGACAGGGACAGAGAGGAAAAAAAGAGAGGGAAAAAGCCAGACAGAGATAGAGAAAGAAAAAAAAAAAACAGAGGGAAAGAGACAGACAGACAGAGAGACAGACAGAGACAGAGACAGACAGATAAGCAGATATCAAGAGACTACACCCAAGAAGGAAAGGAAAAGAGAAAAAAAAAAAGAGAGAGAGAGTAAGAGTCAGTGTGCTTACCTGTACGTATTTGCAAGTTCCACGCCTGTGTACACACGTTGCTATATGCAAAGTATCATCAGCAATGTTTATATTTTATACCGGCTATCTCGCAATCCGTTATTCTGTTTTTCCTCTAAGCTCGTTGAATCCAGTGAAAACTAATGAAGTCGAAAAGAGAGAGACCAAAGTCCTCAAATTTTGAAAAGGGAAACCCAACTGTTTTTTGCTTTTTTTAAATTAAACTAACATCTATTTCCAAAAACTATAAAGGAATTTACATTTTGAGAAATGGGGGGGTTTGTCGACTCTTGAAACAGAAGTTGAAAGGGGGAGTATCTTATATGAACCTTGTTGTTTGTTTGTTTGTATATTTTCAGTTTGCTGGCTTATGTAAACCCTCTGTTTCTTTAAGCGTGCCTCTTTTGTGGTGTGTGGTATTGTTTTTTCTCGTCAATCATCCGTTGTGTTATCCCTTTTACCACCCCTTGTCATCTACTTGCTCATCTATCTATCCATCCACCCATCCGTCCGTCCGTCCGCCGTCCTCCTCCATCCATCCCCCCCAAAAAATCCACCCCCCCAACCCTCCAACCCAACCACCCCCCCCAATCCAGGTCCCCCAACCCACCCACCACCATCCCTCCACCCCCCACCCACCCCCCACCCACCCCTCCACCCCTCCACCCACCCCCTTCCCTCCCTCCACCAAACCCCCCCCCCCCATCCTCCATCCCCCCACCCCCCACCCATCCTCCATCCATCCACCCCCCCACCCCCCACCTCCATCCATCCCCCACCCATCCCCCCCATCCCCCCACCCCTCCCCCACCACCCACCACCATCCATCCACCCACCCCTCACCCACCCATCCACCCTCCACCCACCCACCCCCCAACCACCCCTCCACCCACCCACCACCCATCCACATCCCCCCCACCCACCCACCCACCCAAACCCCCACCCAACCCCCCCATCCCCCCCACCCACCCCCCCATCATCCATCCACCCCCCCCACCCCTCCTCCCCCCACCCACCCACCCATCCACCCACCCCCCCACCCCCCCACCCACCCACCATCCCCCCCACCCACCCACCCACCACCCCACCCACCCCTCCACCCATCCACCCACCCACCCATCGACCCACCCACCCACCCATCCCCCCCACCACCCCCATCCACCACCCCCCCACGACCCACCCACCCACCCATCCACCCACCCACCCACCCATCCATCCATCCACTCATTTAAACCTTGCATGTTTTCCTTGGCTTCTGTAAAACAACATTTTCAAAATTTACTCACTACGTCTGCCTTATTCACTGTATCAAAGGCCCTGTACCTGTACAGCTAATTAATGCAATATTAAGCTCCTTCATACAATAACAAGGTTTTAGAGGCACATCAAAGAAATCGAAATAGTTTAGAAGTTGAATAATGGGCACATGTCCTCAGAAAGGCCAGTTCAGAACAGCGGCTTCTGATCTGTTCAACATAGGTTGTTCAAAGTAAGTTACTATGAACAATACTTTTTAATTCATCAAACTTGCGACCACTTAAAACTTGCGGGAATCTCGGCTAAAGTTTGATCACACTGTATAAACAAAAGGTGGAGTTCCACTTACAGCGACTTCTGAAATATATTACCGATGAGAGGGAGATATTGAGGGGGAGGCGGAAGGAGGGAAGGAGGAAGGGAGGGAAGAAAAAAGAGAGAAAGAGAAAAAAAAAAGAGAAATGGACAAAGATGGATGGGAGGCTGAGGGAAGGAGGGAGGGAGGGAAGATGAGAAAGAGTGAGAGAGAGAGAGTGAGAGAGAGAGAGAGAGAGAGAGAGAGAAAAAGAGAGAGAGGGAGAGATGAGAGAGAAGAGAGAGAGAGGAGAGAGGAAAAGGGAAAGAGAGAGTGAGAGGAGGGGGGGGGTGAAGAGAATGAGGCGATGAGAAAAAAAGAAAGACAAGAAAACACACAGCACACAGAAGAGAGAGAAAAAAAAAAAAGAGAGAAAGAGAGAGAGAGAGAGAGAGAGGGAGGGAGAAAAGGAGGAGAGAAAAAGGAAGAGGGGAAGAGAGAGAAGAGAGAGAGAAGAGGAGAGAGAGGAGGGAGAGAGAGAGGGAAGAGGGGAGAGAGGGAGAGAGAGGGGAGGGGGAGAGGAGAGGGAAGAGGGGGAGAGAGAAAGAAAAATGAGTGCAAGAAAAAAAAGAGAAGAAAAAAGCAAAGAAAAAAAGAAAAGGGAAAAAAAAAAAAAAGGGGAAAAAAGGAGAGAGGAGAGAGAGCAGGAGAGAGAGAGGGGACAGAGAGAAGGAGAGAGAGAGGGGAGAGAAAAAGAGAGGAAAAGAAAAAAAGAGAGGAGAGAGAAGAGAGAGAGGAGGAGAGAGAGAGGAGAGAGAGAGAGAGAGAGAGAAGAAGGAGGAAGGAAGGAAGAGAGAGAGAGGAAGAGGGAGAGAGAGGGAGAGAAAAGAAGAGAGAGGAGAGAGAGAGAGAGAGAGTGAGAGAGAATGAGTGCGAGAGAAAAAAAGAAAGACAGAGAAACACACACGCACACAGAAAGAGAAAAGGGGGAAAAGGGAAGAAAAAAGGAAAAGAAAAGAGAGGGAGAGAGAAAAGGGGAAAAAAACAGAGGAATCGATAACACAATAGAGAAGTAGCAAGGAGCCCTGTGTTTAGTCTCGCCGTCAGAAGAAAGAATGAATAAAATGTTGGTGAAGAAAAATGAAAAAGAGAATATTGATTAGTGTTCGACAGAAGGAAAAAGAAAAGAAAATTCAAAATGTTTATAAAGAAGAGGGAAAAGACTAAGTTTCTGACCTAAGGAAACATAGATAGATAGATAGATGGTTGATCAATGACTGAAATGGTGATATATAACAAACGAGACAATATAAAATGCAGATCTGTCTGAAGAGGAGAAAGAAAAAAAATAATGCAATATGGAAAAAAAGTTAGATAAAGGGAAACGGTAGAAATAACCAATGAAACATGAAAACAAAGAATGAATGAGAGATAGAGAGAGAGAGAGAGAGAGAGAGAGAAAAGACATGGAGAGAGAGGGGGGAATGAGGAGTGAGAAAGCGAACGAGCAAGAGAGAGAGAGAGAAACAGAGAAAGACAGACAGAGACACAGAGACTCAAACAGACAGACAAAAAAGAAAAAAAAAATGAAAATGAAAATGCAAATCGAAAAAATAAAATCTACAGTGAAGAATAGACCAAGAGATACATAGACCGGAAAAGTGCCCGAGGTAACCCCTCCTTATGTATGGGCTGAAGAAATGAAACCTCTGGCTTATACGGCTATCACGGGTTAATCACAAAGCTGTTTTCGAGAAGGTGCAACAGCGGCCCTTGCACCTAGAACCGCGTTGCATCTCGTAATCATGTGCGTTTATGTGCGTATTGGAATATGGATGTGTATATGTTTATGTGCGTAGGGGTTTTATAAGTGTGTGTTGTGTTGTGTTCGTTTATTTTTAATCTATGTGTTTATCTGTATAGATTTTTTTTCTGTACTATGTACATGTTTACGTTGTCTTCAATACACACATGAGCACATATTTTTATCATCATTTGCCCATATGCATATCTATCTATCTATCTATCTATCATTCTCTCTCTCTCTCTCTCTCTCTCTCTCTCTCTCTCTCTCTCTCTCTCTCTTCTCTCTGTATATATATATATAATATATATATATATATATATATATATATATATATATATTATATATATATATATATATATAGATATATATATATATATACATATATATATATATATATTATAATATATATATATATATATATATATATATATATATATATATATATATATATATATATCACCTCTCAAAACGCACATATACAAACCACATGTGCACATCAGCTGGCAATACCACCAGTTTCACACCATAAAAATGTTCACATCACCTGTCTATGTGCACATGTACACAGCATCTGCCAGTACAAACACTCACATTATCACCTATCATACGCATATGTACACATCACCTGCCCATACGTACATGTACACATCACCTACTAATACGCACATGTACACATCACCTGCCCATACGTATATGCACACATCACCTGCTCATACTTACATGTACACATCACCTGCCTATACTTACATGTACACATCACCTGCCCATACTTACATGTACACATCACCTGCTCATACTTACAAATTACGGACACATCAACACCATCTGCCAATCGACACGTGAAAAAATCACCAGCTAAGGGGTACATGTGCACATAATTTAGGATGAACACATCAACCGCCAATCCGCACGCAATCCCCGCCAATCCAATCATGAGCACATCATCCAATAATCCACAAATGAGCACATGAGCACATCAAACTGCACCCGCCAATCCACACGCATAAGCACATGAAAAACATCACCAAAAAAACACCCACAAAGCCATTATTAACCCCAAAACCCTACCTTTTCCCCCCATACATTTCCACAAAATGCCACAGGAAACCCTTCCCAAACCCACATGACCACATCACCTCCAATCCACACATGGTCACATCACCTCCAATCCACACATGATCACATCACCCACCAATCCACACACGAACCCCAAACACCCCCCCCAAACCACAAAAATTTTACCCCCCAAACACCTCCAAACCACACATATCACATCAACCCAAAAAAATCCCACTTTTCCAACCCCCCCTCCCCCTCCAATCCCCCCACATGACCACAAACACCTCCAAATCCCCCCATGGTCCAACCCACCCCCCAATCCACACATGACCCCCTCACCCTTTCCCAAACCACACATGGTTCCCCCAAAAACCGCCCAAACCACACCTGAATTCACCTCCCCCCCCACAAAATCCACACATAAACACATCACCCCCCAATTTCCCCCACATGGCACACCAAACCTTTCCCAAACACACATGACCACATCACCTCCAATCCACACATGGTCACATCACCTCCAATCCACACATGATCACATCACCCACAAATCCACACATAATCACATTACCTCCAATCCACACATGACCACATCACCTCCAATCCACACATGGTCACATCCCCCTCCCCCCACACCCCGACCAAATCACCTTTCCCAAACCAAAACAAAGGGCCCATCACCTTTCCCAAACCACACCCTGTTTTACTCACCCACAAAATCCACACTGACCACATCCCTCCAAACCACCCCTGATCCCAAAAATCACCCACAAAAAACCACACTGTCACATCACCTCCCAAACCACACATGACCAAAATCACCTCCAATTCCCCCTGGTCACAAACCCCCCCCCCAATCCCCATGAACCACATCAACCCCCATCCCCACCCTGGTCCCATCACCTCCAAACCACACATGATCCCAAACCTCCTC
>NC_051420.1:27798646-27801146 GCF_015228065.2 Penaeus monodon | reverse complement strand
TCTTTTATACTGACTGATAGATAGATAGATTGAGTGATTATCTTGTATATTGGCTGATAGATAGACAGATAGACTGAGTGATTGTCTTGTATATTGACTGATAGATAGATTGACTGATTATCTTGTATATTGACTGATAGATAGATAGATAGATTGACTGACGTATATACCATGCATGAGAAAGAAATTCACAGTATTTCACCCGAATCCACTATCATTGCAAGGTCTGACTGAACAGCAAACCGCCTATCCTGTGATTCGCTAATCAGCATTAAGCCTCAGATACAATTAGTAACAGACGCTGTTAATCTGAACGTTGCGATTACTAAGCCATCTCTGGAAGCACTACATTCAGTTCTACGAATGAATCCCAATCAAAGATGAAAGGAAATTATCTTTGATCCGAAATGCGAAGAACTGCAGTAGAATTCTAAAGCTCTCTTAGATTGCAGGAGATTGAATATAAACGTATTGATAAACGTAATGATAAGGGGCAGCGTGAAGAAATGTCAGTAGGGTAAGTTAAGGTATAGATAAGGTTTGTTCTCGAAAGAGTTCTTTTCGTGTGGGGTGTGTGGGGGGAGGAGGGGGGGGGGGGAGGGGAGAACGTCGTTATTTGGCAAGAACTTTTACTTTTTCTTTCGGAAAATTGTTTTGGGATGAAATTGTCTTGATTGCTTTGTTTTGTTTTCTCTAGCGATCATGATGATAGTGATAGTGATTATAATGATAACGATAATGATAATGATAATAGTAGTAATGATAATAATGCTAATAATAATGATAATGATAATGATAATAATAATAATAATGATAACAACAACAACGACAACAACAAAACAACAATAATAATTATAATAATTATGATGATGATGATAATGACAAAAATATTAACTATAATAATAATAATAAGAAGAATAGTAACAATAATAATAATAATAATAATAATAATAATAATAATAATAATAATAATAATATGACAATAAAAATAATAACAACAACATTAATAATAATAATGATTATAATAAAAATGATGATGATAATACGAACAATACGAATAGCAGTGATAATAGTAACAGCATTAACTATAATGATAAAAATAACAGTTATGACAATAACAATACTACCTCTAATAACAACAGAAATAACAACAATAATTGTACTGGTCATAGGAATGGCTAAAATCACAATGATGAATATACAATTGATAACCAAATGACCTCACACTGAGAGATCTAGCTACCCTGAGGTCAATGATTTTTGCCCAAAGCCATAACGAAGAGGATGAAACACAAACCAGTGGCAAACCTACTTCAATCACACGTAAATAAAGTGTAACTAATGTTAATCGCGACCCTTAGCAGTATAAATCACCGATCCAAACACCGAATTATTATCACTGTTATCACTCGTCGGCCATAGTACTCTGAACCACGTGTATTGACGTTGCCTTGCAATTATCTTCCTAGCTAAGATATGTCTTCATTCTCCGCTATTTCCCCAAATTAGAAGGGAAGCAGAAGCACTAACCAAAGAGATGAACTGCCATTGTTCATGAAAATCAGAAGTTCGGGAGGAATTATAGAGAGAAAAAAAGTGATTTAGGAAAAGGCAGCTCCAGTGCATAGTGAGAAATTTCTTTTTTCGTACATATGGGTAATTTTTGCTTTTGTAACAGGAAAAGATGTTATTACTAATATTATCATTGCGATGCTAATTATCATTAAGAATTATCATTATTATTATTACTGTTATTATCATAGTTATCATTATCATCATCATCATCATTTTTTCTCAATATTATATGTTGTTATCAACATTACTATTATATTATTGACATTGTTACTGTTATGATAATTTTCATCATCATTATTACCATTCTATTATTACTATTATTATCATTTTATTATTATTATTATTATTATTATCATTATTATTATTATTATTATCATTATCATTATCATCATTATCATTATTATTATTATTATTATTGTTGTTGTTATTATCATTATCATTAATACTGCCATTTTATTGCAATAACAATCATTATTATCTATCGTATATATATATATATATATATATATATATATATAATAAACAATATATATATATAAAAATATATATATATATATATATATATATATATATATATATATATATATCCATTAATTCCGTTACTTATACTGGTAAGTGAGGCACTGATGCTGATGGTGATGACCGTCATCATCATAATGATGAGTATCTTAATGATTTTCAATATTTGCGATTAAAATAAGCAAACGAATAACAACAACAATAACAATAAGGTTCCCGATGAAGGTAAAACACACGTGCCTTGAGATTTGAAAAACAAAAAAATAAATAAATAAACAAACTAATAACTAAAATACATCTTTAAAAAATACAAATAAGAATGAAAATAGAATAATAAAGGTTAGCTCGTTTTAACATATAAATAAACAATTACAATTTTACCTGAATTGCTGTGCAGGTTTGTGGC
>NC_051420.1:27763646-27768646 GCF_015228065.2 Penaeus monodon | reverse complement strand
GTGTGTGTGTGTGTGTGTGTGTGTGTGTGTGTGTGTGTGTGTGTGAATATATAAAACAATCTCTCCATATTCATCACGCATTCGTCCACATACATCATCTTTCTCTCGGCTACATCCCCACTCGCTGTAGCATACAGTCCTATGCTCGTCTGCGTCCTCGTGAAGATATGATACACGACAGGAACGCCACTTCTAAACAGACCTAATTGATAATCCTAAACCAGTTTTAGCGAGAAATCCTCGGCGCTACACGTACATACACACCCTCGTAGTGGCGCTCACACCCACTTAATGAATGTAAACACAAACATAAACACTCACACACGCCCACATACAGATACTGAGTGACATGACCTCAAACCTCAGGACGCAGTGAGAATGAGGGTGTGGCAGTGAAGACGATGGAGTGAGGGAGGGAGGGAGGAAGAGAGGGAGAGAGGGAGGGTGAGGGGAGTAGAATAGAAGGAGGGAAGAAAGGGGAGAGGGAAGGAAAGAAAGAGGGGGGAGGAAGAAAAGAGGAAGGGAGGGGGAGGTGGGGGAGGGAGAAAGAAGAACTGGAAGAAAAGAGGGAGGAGGGAGGGGGAGAGGTAAGGAAGAAAATATGGTTGGAGGGAGAGCGGAGAACGAAAGAAAGGATAGAGAGAGGGTTGAAGTGAAGGGAGGAGTATGTTGTGTGTGTGTGTGTGTGTGTGTGAGAGAGAGAGAGAGAGAGAGAGAGAGAGAGAGCAAGAAATGCGCAGACAGAAAGATAGACAAACACAAAGTCATTCAAAACCAGTGACAGAGAAAGAGATACCGAGAAATACAAGACAGAGAGAGATCCCCAGAAAGAATGAGAAGGAAGAGAATGAGAGAGGGGGGGGGAGTTGACAGATAGATAGAGAGAGAAGGGGGAAGGAAGGGAGAGAAAGAGAGAGAGAGACAGAGACAGAGACAGAGACAGAGACAGACAGAGAGAGAGAGAGAGAGAGAGAGAGAGAGAGAGAGAGAGAGAGAGAGAGAGAGAGAGAGAGAGAGAGGAGAGAAGGCAGAGCAGTGCCCCTGGAGAGCAGCATGGCCCAGGGGCGCATACAACAGGTGGCTGCCACAGCGGAGACCCTGCCGTGGGTACAAAGGTGTCTGACGCTTGGCTACACTCCAGCATTATTCCCTCTCCCCGTCCAGGCGACACGAAGGATCAAAGTCCCGTTCGATCGCGCGGGTTTTTCGACCATGAGGAGGCCAACAAAGACAATAAATGTGTGCGTGCGTGTGTGTGTGTGTGTTTCATCTGCGTTTTTAGTGTGTCTTTGTGTTTGTTTGCGTGGCCTCAGCTACTCTTTTATTGGATGATTTGATTTTTATGCGTTTATGACGTTTGAGGAATCTCCTTCCATAGATGTCGTTTTTTCTTGATTAATCTTCAACTATTGTCTTTAAAGAGAACAGTCACATTTACACGAAGAATAAATGGTCTATCATTTATTTTCGTTAAAGCATCTGACACAAAAGAAAAACGGGGGATTAAAATAATTATAGATTTGATTAAAGAAAAAAAAAAGCGTTATAGTCAAACAATGGAAAACATCAGCAGAAGAATTATATCTAATGATAATAATAATAATAATAATAAAAATAATAATAATAATAATAATAATAATAATAATAATAATAATAATAATAATAATAATAATAATAATAATAATAAGAATAAGAATAAGAATAAGAATAAGAATAAGAATAAGAATAACAAAATAAATATATTTTAAAAAATCAAATCTCTTTTTTTCCTTTCTTTTTTATAGTCTTCGTTCTTCAATTCCTTTTCACCGCTTTGATCCAATGAACTACCTAATTACTCATTGGATCTTTAGCTTTTCTCTCCTAATTGCGAGAGACAGGTTGTGAGGGTCAAGCAGGGGGGGGGGGGGGGGGGGGAGGGGGGGAGGAGGGGAGGGGAGGAAGAGGAGGGGAAGGGGGAGGGAACGGAAGGGGAAGGGGGATGGAACGAGAGGGGAAGGGGGGAGGGAACGGGAGAGGGGGAAGGGGGAGGGAACGGAAGGGAGGGGAAGAGGGGAGGAGAGAAGAGGGGAGGAGAGAAGAGGGGAGGGGGTAGGGAGGGATAGGGAGGGATAGGAAGGGGAGAGGAGAGGAGAGAAGAAGAGAGGGGAGGGGAGGGGAGGGAATGGAGGCGGAGTAGGGAGGAGAGAAGAGGGGAGGGGAGGGGAGGGGAGAGAAGAGGGGGCAAGACAGCTGGTTCTTTTTAACTTCGTGTTTTGTGGAAGAAAACAAAACCAGCGCCAGGGTTCATGTGTGGAGGTTTCCGAATTTCAAGAAAAGGGGAAGAAGAAGGAAGAGAGGAAGAAGGGAAATAGGGGAAGGGGAAAGGGAAGGAAGAAGAGGAAGATAAGGAAGAGGGGGAAAAGGGAGAAGGGAATAGGGGAGGGAGAAGGAAGAGGGGGAGATAAGGGAAAAAGAGGGAAAAGGGGGGAGGAAGAAAGGGAGAGGAAGAAAAAAAGAGGGAAGGGGAAGGGAAAAGAAAGGAAGAGAATGGAAGAAAGGGGAAAAGGGGAGGGGAAGGAGGAGAAGGGAAGGGGGAAGGGGAGAGAAAGGGGGAAAGGGAAAGGAGGAAAAGGAGAAGGGGGGAAAAAGGAGGAAAGGGGGAGAAAGGAAGAAAAAAAAAAGGAGGAAGGAAAAAAAAAAAGAGAGAGAAGAGGGAAGGAAAAAGGAAAAGGGAAAAAAAGGGAAGAAAGGGGGAAGGGAGGGGAAAGGGAGGAGAGGATTTGGGTGGAGGAGGAGGAGGGGGGGTGGGAGGAAAAGGGGGGAGAGGAGAAGGTGAAAGGAGAGGGGAGAGGGGGAGGGGGGGTAAAGGGAGGGGGGGAAGGGGAGAGAGGGAGAAAAGAGGAGAAGAAGGTGGAGAGGGAAGGAGAAAAGAAAAAGAAAGAGGGGGAGAAAAAGGGGGGAGAAAGGAGGAAAGGAGGGAGAGAGAAGAAGGAGGAGGAGGAGGGGGAGGGGAAGGGAGGGAGGGGAAGGAGGAGGAAAGGGAGAAGGAGGGAAGAAGAAGGGAGGAGGAAGGAGAGGAAGAAGAAAAGGAGAGGAGAAGGAGAAGGGGAGGAGGAGGAGGAGGAGGAGGAAAGAGAAGGAGAAAGAGAAGAAGAAGAGGAGAAGAAGAAGAAGGGGGGAGAGGAAGAGGAAGGAGGAAGGAAAGAAGGAGAGGAGGAGGGGAAAGGGGGGAGGAGGGGAGAGGGGGGAGGAGAAGGAGAAGGGCAGAAGGAGGAGGAGAAGGAGGAGGAGAAGGAGGAGGAGGAGGAGGAGGAGGGAGGAGAAGAGAGGGGGAGGGGGAAGGGAGAAGGAGAAGGAGGAGGAGGAGGAGGAGGAGGAGGAGGAGGAGGAGGAGGAGAAGGAGAAGGAGAAGGAGGAGGAGAAGAAAAAGGAGGAGGAGGAAAAGCAGAAGAAGACGGAGAAGAAGAAAGAAGAAGAAAAAGACGACGACGAAGAAGAAGAAGAAGAAGACAAATAAGAATAAAAGCGAGAGGAAGAAAGAAAAAAAAATCACCACCTTTCGAATAAGAAAAGAAAAGAAAAGAAAAAAAAACACACATAAGGACACAGACTAATACACCTAACCCCTCTCCCCCCCCTCCCCCCCACCTCCCAACAGCCGACTCGAGTTAAAAAAAAAAAACTACGCTTTTCTTCTCATTTACTTCCCTACTTCTTTCCCCGATCTCTTGTTGCATGTTCGTGACGTGGCAAGAATTGCAAGAATAGGTAGCCAGGGAACGGAGGAGAACCATCGCCTTCAGCCACGGAGACTTCTGCGTAAGCGAATTTTGAGCCAAAAAGCTGCCCTTGGGATGTGGGGAAAAAAGAGGAAGAGAGAAAATAGAGGGGAGAAAAAAGGGGGAAAAGAAGGGGGGGAAAAAGAAGAGAAGAAGATTTAAAAAGAAAAGAAAAAAGAGAGAGGAGTAAAGGGGAGAAAGAGGAAGAGAGGTTAATGTAGTAAAGTTTAGGGTACGTGAATTAACACCGAAATCACGGTACCGAGATGGAAAAGGAAAAAGAAAAAGAAGAAGAAAAAGGAAAAACAGTATTAAAAAGAAAACAGAAATGCGGACACAAGATAACTGAAAGAAAAACAAAAAAAGCAATAAACGCGTGAGATGAACAAGGCGTGAAGAAATAAGAGAGGTCGAGGTAAGAAAGAATAATACTTGAAGAATTTGGAGAGACAAAAGAATATTGAGAAGAGAAAGAGGAAAGAGGGTGGGGGAGGGAGAGGGAAGGAGGGAGGAGGGAGGGACGGAGAGAGGGAGGAAGGACGACAGAGAGAGAGGGAGAAAAAGGCAAACACAGAAGGAAATGAAAAGGAACAAGTAACATCGAGAACAAGAGAGGGAGAGCAAGTGAGATTGCGAGAGAAGAGAGACAGAGAGAGAGAGGGAGAGAGAGAGAGAGAGAGAGAGAGAGAGAGAGAGAGAGAGAGAGAGAGAGAGAGAGAGAGAGAGAGAGAGAGAGAGAGAGAGAGAGAGAGACCGAGCAAGAAAGGTCGCGAGAGGAGAGAGAGAGAGGGGGGAGACAGAGCGCGCTTTGATCACAGGTGTTGAGGGAAAGGCCACAGAGAGGACCCGGGGGTGAATACAGCAGGTGTAAAGTACCTGGAACGGTGATGAGGATACATCGCTGCTCGAATCTTGCGCCTCAGCTGTTGCGCTCATTACGGGAGAGGATATGTATCTTATATACATATGTATAGTGCGTGCGTGAGTCTGCGTGTGTGTCTCTCTCTCTCTCTCTCTCTCTCTCTCTCTCTCTCTCTCTCTCTCTCTCTCTCTCTCTCTCTCTCTCTGTGTCTATCTATCTAATATCTATCTTCCTATATACTATCTTCCTATATATCTATCTTCCTATATATCTATCTACTTATCTATCTGTCTGTATATTACCTATTCATTAATCTCTCTCATTCTCTCTATCTCTCTCTCTCTCTCTCTCTCTCTCTCTCTCTCTCTCTCTCTCTC
>NC_051420.1:27756146-27758646 GCF_015228065.2 Penaeus monodon | reverse complement strand
AGCGTTCATGCTTCCAGGTCTTGGCTCCCTCCCCTCCCCCTCCCCCTTACCTTACTGTCCAGCGTTCATGCTTCCAGGTCTTGGCTCCCTCCCCCCCTCCCCCTTACCTTACTGTCCAGCGTTCATGCTTCCAGGTCTTGGCTCCCCCCCTCCCCCCCTCCCCCCCTTACCTTACTGTCCAGCGTTCATGCTTCCAGGTCTTGGCTCCCCCCCCCCCTTTTTTGTTTATACCTTTTCAGGTCTTCGCTCCCTTTTCTTATCATTTACCTTACTGCCACGTATTCATAACACCAAGTCTTGGCTCTCTTTTTTTAATCCCTTTACCCATTTACCTCAGTGTCCCTACCTCAGACTTCCATGTTTTTGACTCCCTTTTACCTTAATTTACCCATTTACCTTAATATCCCATGCCAATACCTCTAGGTTCTTGACCCCCTACCCCCCTCCTTTACCTCCTTTACCCCGTTTACCTCAATACCTCACACTTCCAGGTCCTTGCCTTCCATTTCCCTCCATTTTACCTTTACCTTAATGTCTATGTCTCTCGTTCCAAGATCCCGGATCTCTCCCCTCTTCCCTTTTTACCTTTATTTACCTCTTCTCTCTTCCCTTTTTACCTTTATTTACCTCTTCCCTTTTTACCTTTATTTACCTCTTCCCCTTTTACCTTTATTTACCTCACCCCTCTTTCCCCTTTACCTCTATTTACCTCTCCCCTCTTCCCCTTTTACCTTTATTTCAATCGTGTTTTTCTTTCTTTCTTTCTCTCTTCGAGGAATCAACGTAGGCCTTTCATCACCGTTCGTGTTGGAGAGCGAGCGTCGAGGGCCACCGAGGGGCGGCATCTTCCTACAAGAGGCGGTGTGGATGTAGAGGGTGAGATTGGCTGTGTAATCCGTATGTAGATCGGTAGATAGATAATGAGATTGGTTGTTAGGTAGACAGATAGATATTTGTGTGTGTGTGTGTGTATTGTGTGTGTGTGTGTGTGTGTGTGTGTGTGTGTGTATGTGTTTGTGTGCGTGTGTGTGTGTGTGTGTTGTATATATATATATATATATATATATATATATATATATATATATATATACTATATTTGAACATACATATGCATATGTGTATGTATATATATACATATATATATATTGTGTGTATATGTATTTGTATGTATGTATGCATATATACATATCATATAATATATATATATATATATATATATATATATATAATATGCATATATGCATATATGCTCATGCACTGACACATTACAGACACGACGCACACACCTTCGCAGGGTCCTGCACGAGGCGGCCGTCACCCTCCCTCCCGAGCCATTCGCTTGTTCGCACCGCCAGTGAATCCGCGGACCACAATGCCATTATAATAACACGGGCGGCCCAGCGCAAGGGAGGACCTTCCTATAATAAGGTTGTGAATTTTGTGAAGAGATAATAACGGGGTTGGTAGGAACGGGGAGGAAGGGCTGGAGATGGAGTCGGTGGTAGATGAAGGAGAAGGTAGACGATGGGGTAGATGGGAGATGCTTATGAAGATGGTAAATGGTATGTATAGAGATGTTTAAGCAGAGGGTATATTATGTATAGAGAGATGTTACTTAGGTGGTAAATTATGCATATAGAAATGTTTACGTGGATGGTGGATTGTGTATAAAGATATGCTTATGTAGATGGTAGACGATTGCGTAGATGGTAGACGATGTATATGGTAGATAGATGTCAAAACGCAATGAGTAGTAGACGACTTACGACGCAGTAGATTATCTACGTCACTTCCCTCCACCGACCTGTCTCTCGTTGCCATCAAGCGAACAACAACAATCGAGATTAAACAGCACTAGAGATGATTGTAAATGAAACAGATCGAAAGAGAGAGAAGTAGATTAAAGTAGCCACGCGTCGCTCTTGGTAACGAGTCAGAATATCGACCGCAGAAGAAACAGAAAAAGCTAGAAGAGAGGTAAGATAGAATGAAACCGCCTACCATCAAACGAGAGCGATGATAACGGCAAACAAACCGATCCAAAAGGAAGTATCATAAACCAGGCAGAGTAGATGCACAGCCGAGCCTCGGGCGAAGAAACGACGTCACTCAAGGCCAGAGCATCAGGAGTCAGGATCGTCAACAGGACGAGCGTTAGGGTCGACGCCACGCAGACAAGCACACACACCAAGCGCTGACACCAGGCAACCCCGATGAACTTAGAAGGATGACGCTCGCTGCACAAGATGATGATCCACGCCCGCGCCGCCCGCCCACCCTCCTGCCTCCCTGCCCGCCCTCCCAGCACCTCCTCGCGGGCGTGGGTATCCTAGTAGCTCGAAGCCATCACCCGGGCCAGCACCTGGGCCGCCGGGCAGGTCACGACCTCCGCACCCTCATGGGAGACGCCTCCTCCTCCCCTTCCTCCTCCTCCTCTTCCTCCTCCTCCTCCCCTTCCTCCTCCTCCTCCTCCTCTTTCTTATCTTCTTCTTCCTCCTCC
>NC_051420.1:27731146-27733646 GCF_015228065.2 Penaeus monodon | reverse complement strand
CCAGTACAAGGTTACAGCCACTCCACTTATAATGTTTACAAGATTTTTTTAATGCAGTTATATAACACGTCGAAACTCTATAATCAAGGGCATTATTAGTACTTTTAGCCGTACTTATAATTTCTTTTTGTCTTTCGTAAAATCCAAACACTTCTAATGAACGATGGGAAAGCTCATAAACCCGTCATTAAAATAAATGTGTGCCTTACAACGGTCATTAGCGCCATCTATTGAATTGACGTAATAATATATTTCCCGATTTTACGGTGCACATTATATCCCTTTAATTTATAAATAACTTTCCTGCTGTTACATGAGAGTACACGGGTGTGATCTATCGCTCATCATGGTTCCTGAATATATTTTTTTTTTTTTTCGAGGTCAAAGGCCGTTTAAACAAGGACACAGGCACACTGCCATCTACCGACTTGACGCGAAATGTTCATGGCTGGGTTTTGGTTTGTCGTTTTTGTGTGGTGGTGGCCGGTTCTGTGGTGGTGTGTGGGGAAGAACGCATGCTAGTAGCATATCTCTGTAATATAGAACCAATGGCTTCGTTTTTTCTGGTAAAAGGTTACATCATGTACCTGATCTTGTACATGCTCTTTTAGCAAACATTCTAAGCGACGAACCATTGACAAAACTTACAAACCATTCGAGCGCAAACAACACTTGACCTCCATACCAAGGTACCAAGCCACTCCACAAACGTTTACAAACTTTACAATGCAGCTATATAACACGTCAAACCCATAAACCAAGCATATATAGTACTTACCGTACTTAAAATTCTTTTTGTCATCGTACAAACCAAACACACTCAAGAACCGAGAAAAGCCTCAAAACACCGTACATTAAAATAAATTGTGCACTTACAACGCATACCCATCTATTAATTGACGAAACATACATCCCCGATTAACGGTGACAACATTATATCCCTAATTATAAAAAACTTTCCATCGTACCATAATACACCACGGGTGTATCTATCGCTCATCATCATGAAATTTTTTTTTTTCGAGGATCACAAGCGTTAACACAAGACACAGCACACACCCACTACCGACTTGACCGCGAAAGTCACGAACACTGAAGCGATTTCCCCAGCTTTCCCATCTTCATAAGTTGCGCGCCGTTCCAGCAGTGTGTGGAAACACAACCCCATCACGCTGTACCACATCCTGTAATCGGATGTGACCTGGCGCGTATGCGGAGAAGGGGGCCACACACAACCACACACACACACACACACACACACACACACACAAAATGATATATAATAATAAACATAACATAACATAACACAATAAACACTACACTATAATATATATATATATATATATATATATATTAATATATATATATATATATATATATATATATATTTACAACAAAAAATACATATTGTACATATATATTATGCAACACAACATATATTGTGGAAATATAAACTAAACTACATATATTAATATATATGTGTGTGGTGTGTGTGTTTGTTGTTGTGTGTTATAGATTTATGCACGCACCCTACCTCACCCCTACACCCCTCCCCCCCCCCCATCCGTGCCCTCCTTTCCTCTTCCTTCTTTCCCTCTCTGTCCTCACTCCCTCCCCCCCTCCCCTCTCCCTCCCCTTCCCTCCCTCCCCTCCCTCCCCCTCCCCCCCCCTCCCTCCCCTTCCCTCCCCTTCCCGTCATACCAGGAAAGTGTAAAGTTAGCGGCGGCGGGCGTGGCGGGCGCCTGAGGTCACTCATTAGAGGGATAATTACCCAGTCATCAGCAGGCGGTGCGGCGACCACAGGCCTTTATATCCATCCCGCCCGGCGCCCGCCCTCGCTCTCTCTCCCGCTCGCTCGCTCTCTCGCTCTCTCTCTCTCTATCTATCTATCTATCTATTTATCTATCTCGTGGTCTTTCTCTCTCTATCTATCTATCTCTCTCTCTCTCCTCTCTCTCTCTCTCTCTCTCTCTCTCTCTCTCTTCTCTTTCTCTTCTTTATCTTTCTCTTCTTACCCTCTTATCGTAACCCGCACGCCTTCCCTCTGTCTCACCTGCCTTTCTTACGGCGGCTTTCTCTCTCATATATAATTGCTCCCTCCTTTATCCTTCCGTCTCTCTCTCTCTCTCTCTCTCTCTCTCTCTCTCTCTCTCTCTCTCTCTCTCTCTCTCTCTCTCTCTCCTCTCTCTCTCTCTCTCTCTATCTCTATCTCTATCTCTCTCTCTCTCTCTAAGTCTCAAGCATCAATTTTTCTCTGTTCCCACACCATCGTTTTTCACATTCTATCGTCCGTTTTCTTATGCATCTCTCATTATTCAACTTTATCTTTTCTCCCCTCATTTACTCATTTACCTCGTGCTCCTGTTGTTTGCTTCACACTCATCTGCACATGCATTGTCAGCAGCAGTGTGAGGTCGAGGGAATTTAAAGCTATTGTGCCTTCGTGATAAATGAAAGCATTTTATGATAAATATTTACTTTTTTTTCTGTTTTTCTACGT
>NC_051420.1:27706146-27708646 GCF_015228065.2 Penaeus monodon | reverse complement strand
GTATATTTGTATGTATGTATGTATATACATATTTATGTATATTTATATATATATGAATATATATACATATATATACAATATATACATATATATATATATATATATATATATATATATATATATATATATATATATATATATATCTTTCTCTCTTCTCTCTCTTCTCTCTCTCTCTCTCTCTCTCTCTCTCCTCTCCTCCTCTCTCTCCTCTCTCTCTCTCTCTCTCTCTCTCTCTCTCCTCTTTCTCTCTCTCTCTCTCTCTCTCTCTTCTCTCTTTCTCTCTTCTATTCTCTTCTCTTCTCTTCTCTTCGTTCTCTCTCCTTCCCTCCTCCTTCCCTCCCTCCCTCTCCCTCCTCCCTCTTTCCTTCCTCCCTCCCTCCCTCCTTCCCCCTCCCTCCCTCCTCCCCCTCCCTCCTTCCCTCCTCCCTCCCCCTCCTTCCCCCCTCCCCCTCCCTCCCACCAACCTCTCCGCTCCCCAACCAATTAAGACGTGAAACCATATTCCATGATAGCATTGACACGGTCCTCTGTCGCTCTTTCTCTCCCCAGTCATCCTCTTTCGCTCACTCGCGCCGCGGAGAGCCTAAATTTGCTGATTATTTAGGCCTAAAAGGGTAATTAGCGGAGTGGTGTTAAGCGTAATTTGCGCGCGCAGGTAAAGCGACCAGACCGTGGCCTGAGGGTAAATACCGGGGATGTTTGAAGGGGAGGGGGAGGAGGAGGGAGGCAGAGGGAGAGGGGGAAGGAGGGAGGCAGAGGGAGGGGGAAGGAGGAAAGGAGGGGGAGGGTGAAGGAGGGAAGGAGGAGGAGGAGGGAGGAGGGAGGAGGGAAGGAGGGGGAGGGGGAGGAGGGAAGGAGGGAGGCTGAGGGAGGAGGGAGGAGGGAGGGAGGGGGAGAGGAGGAGTCTCTTTCTCTCGCTTGCTTTTGCTCTCGTTCTCTCTCTCTCTTTGGTTTGTTTGTTTGTTTGTTTGTTTGCTAGCTTTCTCTCTCTCTCTCTCTCTCTCTCTCTCTCTCTCTCTTTTCTCTCTCTCTCTCTCTCTCTCTCTCTCTCTCTCTCTCTCTCTATCTATCTATCTATCTATCTATCTATCTATCTACCTGTCTGTCTGTCTATCTATCTGTCTATCTATTTATATATTTATCTATCTATCTATCCCTTTCTCCATCTCCATATTTATCTATTCAGATGTTATTTGTCTCACATTTCTTTGTCTCTTTTTCGACTTTTAACGTATCTGTTCTTTCCCTTCATCAAGAAAGAAAAACATAGTATGTAAAAACATTATATTTCCGTCATAAAGTTTTTTTTTTTCTTCTTCTTTTTTTATAACCTGGTAGGGAATATGATTTGTGGTAATAATAATAATGATGACGCTCAGGATAACAGTAATTCATAAGAATTCGTTTTAAAAAAAGGCGATAGGGATTTTTGTGATAATAGAAACAAGAAAATTCGATAATGATATTAGATAATAACGATGGAATAACAACAACGCGAGTTATATTAACAACACCCATAACTACAATAATAACAGCTCTTGCACGTGACGAAGACCCAGTTATTCAGACCACAAAATAGGACCACACCCGCGGTCTCTTCGCCCGCCCCCCTCCCCCCCTCGCGCCCCCACGCCCATCTCAAGACCTCCGAGCCCCCCCCCCCCGAGCCCCCACGCCCATCTCAAGACCTCCGAGGTGTCGATGGGCGTGAGACGGTGGGCGTGAGAGGACTGTGTTTGCCTTTTGGTTTCGCCTGTCACGCGCTCTGTGTCACGACGGTCACACGCGACGGTTTGGAGGGGGGGGGGGGAGTGGGGGGGAAGATGGAGGAAGGGAGGGGAGGGAGGAGGGAGGGGAGGGAGGGAGGGGGGAGGAGGACGGGGAAAGGAGAGGGAGGAGAGAGGGAGAATGGAGGAAGGAAGGGAAGGGAGGAGGGAGGGAGGAGGGAGAAAGGAGGGGGAGGAGGAGGGAGAGACACGAAGGAGGAGATGGAAGAAAAAGGGAGATAGGATTAGTGGAGGAAAAATATGAGGGAGGGGAAGGAGGGAGAAAAAGAAAACGAAAAATGAAAAGGACGAAAAGAAGGAGGAAGGAGAAAGGAAAGGTGTGAAGGAAGAGGTGGGATAAAGAGAGGAGGAGGTGGAAGTCCAGAGAAAAGGGGAGAGAGAAAAAAAAATAAGAAAGAAAAAGTTTAAGAAGAAGAAAAAAACATAGAAGGATGGAATAGAATAAGGAGGAAAAGCAGAGAAGAAAGAAGAACTGGATAAGAGACGAGAAGAAGGGGGAAGGAGAGAGAATGATGGAGGACGGGAGGGGGAGGGGGAGGCGGAGGGGGAGGCGGAGGGGGAGGAATATGAAGGAAAGCGATGCGGTCGACAGGTCCTAGCTTAAAATGGGATAATCTTCCTCCTAATGGGATATATTCGAGAGCCAAGGTCGATTGAGGCTGAGGATCTCTGTTTAAGAGGGGGGGGGGAGGGGTCATGGTGAAGGGGGGAGG
>NC_051420.1:27674923-27694923 GCF_015228065.2 Penaeus monodon | reverse complement strand
TTGCCCCAAGTTTTAAATTTTCATCTTTACTATAATTCTATTTCACCCACCAATCCAAACAAATCTTTTCTTTCTTACTTAATATTTACTTTCTCTTTCCTCTCTCTCTCTCTCTCTCTCATCTCACCCTCACCCCATCTCTCTCATTTCTTTCTTCTTTATTATTTTTTTCCCTCTTTCCTCCCTCCTCCCCCTTCTCTCTCTCTCTTCCTTCATCCCTCTTCCTCTCCCCCTCTCTCTCTCCCTCTCTCTCATTCCTCATTTCTTTCTTCTTTTTTTTTCTCTCCCCTCTTTTCTCTTTTGTTTCTCCTCTTTCTTCTCTCCCCCTTTCTCATTTTTCTTTTCTCCCGGTTATTTTCTCTTCTCCTTTCCCTTTTTTTTTTTTTTCCCAAAAACATTCTTTTTTTTCCTTTTTCCCCGGGTTTCCTTTTCTTTTTAAACCTTTTTTTACCCCTTTTTTCAAAAAATTTTTTTTTTTTAAATTTTCATTTTTTTCTTAAAATTTTTCCCCTTGTTCTATCTTAAAAACCCTTTTTTTAAAAAAATCCAAAAAAAAAAAAAAAAAAAAAAAAAAAAAATTTTTTTTTTATTTCAAATTTTTCTACTTTTTTAAAAATTTTTTTTTCATGGTATTTTTTTAAAACCCCTAACCAACCCTTCTTTTTAAAAACCCTTTTTTTCTCTTCTTTTTTTTTTTTTTTCCTCCTTTAAAACTCTTTCTTTCCCCTGGGTTTAATTTCCTCTCTCTCTCTCCCTCTTTTTCTCCCTTCTCCCCCCCCTCCTTTCTCTTCCTCTCTCTTTCTTCCTCTCTCTCTCTCCTTCTCTTTCTCCTCCTCTCCCTTCTCTCCCTTTTTTTTTCCCCCCCCCCCCCTTTCTCTCTCGCTCTTTCCCCCCTCTCCCTCTTCCTCCTCTCTTTTTTCTCCTCCCTCCCTCTCTTTCTCCTCCTCTCCTTTCTCTCCCCTCTTCCCCCTTTTTCTTCTCCTCTCTTCTCTCCTCTCTTCTCCTCTCTCTTCTCTTCCCTCTTCTTTTCACTCTCCTTTTTTCTTTTTCTCTTTTCTTTCTCTCTTTCTCTATCTCTCTTTTTTTTTACCCTCTCTTTCTTTTCCCTTCTTTCTCTACCTCTCTTCCCCTCTCTCTTTCTTTTTTTCCTCTCTCTTTTCCGCTACCTCTCTCTTTCTCTTTTTCCTTTCAAATTTCTTCTTTTCTATTCTTTTTCCTCTTTTTTCTTTCTTCCCCTTTTTCTCTACCTCCTCTTTCTCTCCCCTCCTTTTCTCTCCTCTCTCTTTCTCTACCTTCTTTTTTTCTACCTCTTCTTTCTCTATTTCTCTTTCTCCCCCCTTCCTCTCTTTTTTCCTCTCTCTTTTCTCCTTCTCTTTTCTCTCCCCTTTTCTCAAAACCCTTTTTCTTACTTTTTTTACCTTTTTTTTCCTCACTCTTTTTCTTTTCCTCTTTTTTCTCTACCTCCTCTTCTCTACCTCCTCTTTCTTTTCCCCTTTTTTCTCTACCCTCTCTTTCTCTTTTCTCTCTTTCTCTCCTCTTTTTCTCTACCTCTCTCTTTCCTTCCTTTTCTTTCTCCCCCTCTCTCTTTTCCCTCTTTTCCTCCTCTTCTTTTTTTTTTTTTTTCCTTTCTTTTTTTACCCCTTTTTTCTCCCCTTTTTTTTTTTCCTCTTTTTTTTTTATTTTTTTTTTTTTTTTTCTCTACCCCCTCTCTCTCCTCTTTTTTCCTACCCCTTTTTTTTTTTCTTTCCCCTCTTTTTTTTTTTTTTCTCCCCTTTTTTTTCTCTTTTTTTTTTTTTTTTTTTTTTTTTTTTTCCCCCCCTTTTTTAACCACCCCCCCACCACCCCACCCCCCTTTTTTCCCTTTTTTTTACCCTTTTTTTCCTCTTTTTTCCCCTTTTTTCTTTTCCTTTTTTTAAACCCCTCCCTCCCCTTTTTTCTCTTTCTCTTTTTTTCCTCTTTTTTTCCTCCCCTTCTTTTTCTTTCCTCCCCCCTTTTTCTTTTCCCCCTTTTTCTCTACCTCTACTTTTCTACCCTCTCTTTCTCTACCTCTCTCTTTCTCTCCCTCTATTTCCTTTCCCTCTTTTCTCTTCTTCTCTCTTTCTCTTCCCTCCTTTCTCCCCTCTCTCTTTCTCTACCTTCTCTTTCTCTATCTCCTTTTTCTCCCTTTCCTCTTTCTCTACCTCTCTCTTTTCAAACCCCTTTTTCTCTCCCTCTATTTTACTCTACCTCTCTTTCTCTTTTCTCTTTATCTACCTCTCTTTTTTTTTCTCTCTCTCTTTCTCTCTCTCTCTACCTCTCTCTTTCTCTCTCTCTCTTTTTTCTACCTCTTTTTTTTTTCTCTCTCTTTCTCTCTCTCTCTACCTCTCTCTTTCTCTCTCTCTCGTTTTCTACCTCTCTTTTTTTTTCTCTCTCTCTCTTTCTCGCTCTCTCTCCCTCTCTCTCTCCAACCGTCTATCTGTCCATCCACCTTAAACAAACTGCATAATCCTTTAACAGTGGGTGTTATTCTAACACACACAAAAAAAAAAAATACTTTTCAAAAACAAAAAAATAATAATAATAATTTAAAATAATAATAATAATAATACGCAGCTGATTTCCTTGCTCCTAAATACCTGTCCATTTGATCGTTCTGTACCTCATGCCAGGCCATTCGCTCGCGTCCGAAACATTTCCAAATAATACGAAGGAAGATCAAAATGTCGTTTTGTTGAACACCCTCGCATCCCGAGCTTACCGCCAACAAACTTGCCGCTGCTTCGGGCGCTTCGAAGAAATGTGAAACTGTGCTCGATTAATGCACTGCTTCAAAATATGACAATGGCTGCTTTTCCTACGCGAGGCTCCGCTGAAACGTGGTACGGACTTTGATTGTATTGAGAGACGGCTAGAACAATCTGTTATTTCAATTGTTACCCGCTGATTGAATTTGCACAAAGGTCTATAATTACGATTTACATACCACTGCATTACAGAATGAAATGTTTATTCAAGATATCCAAAAAATACGTCAAAAGAGAAACCCAAGTCATTATTTTTTTCTGCTGTTGTTCTCACACGCAATAAAAAAAAATATATATATATAAATAAAAAATGCGATTCAATCTGATTTTGCTAAACTTCTACATCTCCTCCTTATTTCTACTATGATTTAAAAAAATACAATAAATTAGAAAAACTAAATCGGCTGTCATTCATCATCTGTATTTATGAAAGGTTTCCGCAATCAAAAACGACCTTTTGTCTTTTCATTCCATTATTTTTACCCTAAGCCTAGTTAAAACAATGCGGGCGACGAAAACAGGGACTTCGATAATAGATATTCATACTTATAACAAATAGAAGAGCAAATGGATACATAAAGATAAATCACGGGGTTCCTATTACATGCTGAAATAAATGAGGGTCGTAGATAATCGTATAATACAAAAACAGCTTTCAAAAATTAATATCATTTACAACTTTAATTGTGCTGGTCATTTTTTACAAAGCAATATTTACGATTAAACTAATCATTATTTGTGAGCCATGACTTGCATGAACATATGGGATACACTGAATTATGCAAAATTTATTACTTATCATGAACTTATATTCTCGAAAATTATGTCGGGGTTTTGCCGTGTCCGCTAGAAACGATTTCATGTTCTTAGCGTGATCCTTCTTTCGTAACAACAGGCTTGACGGAAAATAATTGTTATTTGTTATCGTTTTTTTTTTTTTTTCGCAGTAATATTTCGTTTTGGTACTCTCTCTCCTCTTCTATCTCTGTCTTGTTTGTCTGGCTGTCCTCTCTCTCTCTCTCTCTCTCTCTCTCTCTCTCTCTCTCTCTCTCTCTCTCTCTCTCTCCCCTCCTCTCTCTCTCCCCTCCTCCTTCCTTCTCTCTCTCTCCCTCTTCCTCTCCTCTCTTTCTTCTCTCTCTCTCTCTTTCTTTTTTCCCTTTCTTTCTCTCTCTTCTCTTTTTTCCCCCCCTTTTCACTTCTTTTATCTCTCCCTCTTTTTCCTCCCTTCCCCTCTTCTTCTTCTCTCTCCCCCTCTCTCCTCTCTCTCTCTCCTCCCCTCTCTCTCTTTCTTTCTTTCCCCTTTCTTTCTCCCCTTTTCCTCTCCTCCTCTCTCCCCCCTCCCCTCCCCCCTCCCCCTTTTTCTCTTCTCTCTCTCTCTTTCCCCTCTCTCTCTCTCTCTCTTTTCTCCCCCTTTCTTCTATCATCTTTTTCCTTTTTCCCTTTCCCCCCTCCCCCTCTGGGGAAAAATATCTAATATCTTCAGCTACTTACCCAAGATGGAATGCCAGTGGTTGGGTTGGTAAAGGTGTCGCATCCGTGGTAGAGATATCTGTGGTGGAGGTACATGGTGGTAGCAGTGGTTGTGGTGGTGATTAGGAGAGCTCTTAGGCGTGGATTAGGTGCTGGGGACTGTATTGTTGGAGATGGTGGCGATAGTGTGGAGGAGGTGATGGTGCAGGAGACTGTATTGTTGGAGATGGTGGCGGTAGTATGGAGGAAGTGGTGGTGCAGGGTACAGTATTGTTGGAGATGGTGGTGGAAGTGTGGAGGAGATGGTGGTAGTGGTGGAGACTATTATATATCACAGGTATAATAAGAGCGCAGGTGGCAATTTCTGTGTTGGAGACGGTGATGGAGAAAGGGGTGCATGCAGTTGCTGTGGGTGGCGGAGGTGGAGGAAGAGATCTAGCTGGAGGTGGCGGTAGTGACAGCGGAGGCGACAGTCGTATAAAAGAGAGAAAGAGAGAGAGAGAACACAATTCCAAAAGACATTCTCCCTTACACACATCCTTCATTTTTTTCTCTCTCTCTCTCGACTTCCTTCTCGGAATTTCTCTTATCCCTTTTTTCCTTCCCTTCCTCCCTCTAACGCCCTCTATATAATCATAATATCGCCCCGGAAAATATCACAATATCAACCTCATAGCCGCGTGTACCTTATATCGTTAAAAGACAACTTGCAACTATTCTAAGAATATGATGTGTGGGCGTCAGGAAAAAAAATCCTTGGTTAGGAGAGGGATCGCGTAATTTTTTATTTTGTTTTAATCTTTTTTTTTTTTTTTTGTATTATTTTTATCATCATTATCCTGACATAAAGAGTGATTGATAGTTTTAATAACATTTGATTCGCAATACAGAGCCGGTAGATTTCTGGTTCTGGCTAATCTGTCATTCTTATAACACAGTTTATTATATGGCTGCTTCTGTTACATTTGTTTTTATTACTGAAAAGCTTGTTATATGGTTGTCATTTTCATGTTTATTTTCATCATGCAAACGTTCACTTATTTATTCATCTAGTTACTCAAAATATCCATTTGATGCTTTGTTCAATCGTTCATTTATCCTTAGATAATCATCTATTGATAATATAACATTCATTTCATAATTTCATAACCATTTAACTTTTTTTCTCATTCGAATTATTTAAGGGGATTATTAGTTATATAGTAACTCGGGAGAAAAAAAAAAATAATAATAAATGAAGAGCCGAAAAATAAAAAAATATTAGCAAACTCATGACTCTCCAGTTAAAATAAAAGATAATATGATATTGGTCTAGTTGGTAGTAATAAGAGAGTAATAGTTGTAGTAGTAGTTTTAAAACTAGTAGTGTATAATAGTATATAGTGTAAAATAGTAAAATAAAAGTATTGTGTGTAATTAGTAGTAAGGTTTGTATAGTAATAGTATTTGTAATAATAGTGTAATGCGTAGATAAATTGTACAGTGTAATATGTAAATATAGTGCAGTATAGTAGGTAATAATAAAAGTAGTAGTAGTAGTAATAGTAGTACTAGGAGGAGTAATGGTAGTTTTAGTAGTAATTACAATAGTAATAGTAGTAGTAATGGTAGTAATGGTAATAGTCGTAGTAATAATAGTAGTAGTAATAGTTGTAATAATAGTAGTAGAAGTAGCAGTACATAGTATATAGAGTATTTGTAGTAGTACGGTTAGTGTAAAAGTAGTAGTAGTAAAGTAATGGGAGTAATTGCAATAGAAATAGTAGTAATAGTAGTATTAGTAGAGTATAATAGTATATAGTAAAATAAAGATGATAGTAAAAGTAGTAATAAAATAGTAGCAATTATAAAAGTTTAGTAATAATGGGAGTAAAAAGAACGTGTATAGTAAAATGTAGTAGTAAAAAAAATAGTGTCATAAAAGAATAAAGTTTAACAGCCGCAATTAGTAGGTTACTTAGTGGGATAGTACTAGTAGTAGAATGATAGTAGCCCTGAAGAGAGCGAGAATAATCAGAGACAAGAGATAAGGGTAAAAAAGTTAATAATAAGAAAATAATTAATAATAATAATAATAAAAAATAATAAATAAAATAAAATAAATAATAAATAAATAAATAATATAATGAAAAATAAAAAATAATAAATAATAAAGAAAATAATAATAAATAAATATTAAAAATAAGGTAAGATAATAATGATAAAAAAATGAATAGTGAAATTGAAAAGAATAAAATTATTAATTATTTATTATTTTATTTTTTATATTATCATATTATTATTTTTTTTTTTTATTATTTTTTAAATTTCATTATTATTTTAAGAAAAAAATAAAAAAAAATAACAAATAAAATAATAGTAATAATAATAAAAAAAATAATAATAATGATAAAATAAAATAAGATAAGATAAAAATATAAAATAATAAAATAATTAAAAAAAAATAATAAAATAATGATAAAAATTAATGATAATAATAAGAAATAAAAATAAAATTGAAATTTATTATTATTATCATTATTTTTATTTTTTTTATTTTTTTGTTATGATGATGATGATATGATGATGTAATGAAATAATAAACAATTAATAAAATAATTTAAAAAAAAAAATAAAATAAAAATAAAAACAAAAATAGTCTAAAAAAAAAAATAATAACAAAAGTAATAATAACAACAATACAAAATATAATTTTTATTATTTTATTATTTAAGATTATAAAAATTAAGTTTTTTTAAAATAAATAATTTCAAATAATACAATCTAAAATTCCCATGAATTTTAAAAATTAAAAATGATAATCTAAAAATAAAAAAAATAATAATAAATAATAATAAAAAATAAAAATATAATAATTTAAAATTAATAATAATAATAATATAAAATAAATAATAATAGAAGTAATATTTAAAAAGAAGAAGAAATAGAAGAAGCGAAAAAAGAAGAAGAAAAGAAAAAGAAAAGAAGAAGAACAATAGGGACAAAAATAATGATAATAAGAGTAATGATAATACTAATAATGATAAAATCATTTTAACGATGATATTTATAACGACAATAATAAGGATAACAGTAGACATAATAATAATGGTAATAATAGATTATAAAAAAACGTAAACGTAATAGCAATATACGAACCCAAAAGCATTAAACAAAACAACAACAACAATCATAGTAATAACAATGAAAATAATGATAACAATAAAACTGTGCCGAGTTTAAAATTGGAAAATGTACAAGACCAAATATTTACAAAGGGGGAAAAAATCACGAAAAACTCTGACTTTAACCCCCCCCCAGCCCCCCCCCTTTTTTTTTTTTCCCTTTTTTCCCCCCTTTTTGCCCCCCTTTTTTTAAGTTTTTCCCCTCTCTCCTCTCTCCCCTTCTTCTCTCTCACTTCTGCCTCCCCTCTTTCCTGTTCTTCCCATATTCTTTTTCTTCTTTCTTCCTCTCTCCCCTCCCTCTCTCCCCCTTCTGCCTCCCCTCCCTCCCCTCCTTTTTCCCCTCTCCCCTATTCTTTCTCCCCTTTCCCCTTCCCTTCCTTTCTCTCTGTCCTCTTCCTTCCCTTTCTCTCCTTCTTCCCCTCTCTTTCCTCTCTCTCCCTCTTCCCTTTTCTTCCTCTTTCTCCCTTTTCCCCTCTCTCTCCTCCCTCCTCTCCTCTAGTTTTTTTTCGATATCCATTTCCAATTTCTTCCTTCTATTCTTCTCCTACGCATTCTTCCCCTCTCCTTTCCTCCTCCTATCAGCCCTCTCTCACCCTCCCTTAACCCCCCCCCTTCTCCTCCCTTAACCCCCTCTCCCTCCTCCCTCTCCCCTCTCTCTCCACCTTTCCCCTCTTCCGCCCTCTCTCTCTCTTCTCCCTCTCTTTCCTCCCTCTCCCCCTTCCCCCTTCTTTCTCTCTCCTCCCTCTTCCCCTTCCCCTACCCCTCCTCCTTCTCTCTCCTCCTTCTCTCCTCCCCCCTCCTCCTTTCCCCCTTACCCTCCCCCTTCTCTTTTCCTCCCTCTCCTCCCTCTCCCCTCCCCCTCCCCTTCCCCCACCTCTCTCTCCTCCCCCCTCCCTCTCTCCTCCCCCTTTCCCCCTTTCCCCCTTCCCCCTTTCCCCCTTCCCCCCTCCCCCTTTCCCCCCTCCCCCTCCCCTCGAAATCTCAACATTGAGGCCAAGCAGTGGAGGAGAGCGAGTCAAGAGTTTCTTAATTGATTACCGCAGTTCCGGGACAATCTTGACGTGGAAAGTGTGAGTTGAGTACGTATGCTTCGAGGGTCACCTTCCTCCCCCCCCCCATCCCCCACCCCCCACCCTACCCCGCCCTTCTTTTCCTCCTCCTCTTCCTCCTCTTCCTCCTCCTCTTCCTCCTCCTCCTCCTCCTCCTCCTCTTCCTCCTCCTCCTCCTCCTCCTCCTCCTCCTCCTCCCCTTCTCCCTGAACCCCTCCCCTCCCCCCCCTCTAAACCCACATCCTCTTCGAAATAATTCCTTCCCTTCCTCTTCCCCTCATCCTCTCCCTCCCCCCCCCTCCCCTCCCCCACTCTAAGAGACTGGCACTCTCCCTTCGTCTATTTTTCGCCATTTTTAAAGGACAGGTATTCCCTCTCCCCCCCACCCCCCACCCCACCACACACACTTTTTTCCTTCTCTCTTTCTCTCCTTCTCTCCCTTTCCCTTGAGGACGATCCTCCTTTCTTACACATTCCTTTTCGTCTTTTCATTTCTACTTACTAGTTCCCCCTTCATCAATCCCTCTCGTCTCCCCTTTTCTTTTCTCGTCATCCATTCCTGCCTATCCCCTGATCTCCCCCTCGAGAGCGACCTCTCTCTCCCTCTCTCCCTCTCTCCCTCTCTCCGTCTTTCCCTCATCCTCTACTTTCTTCTCCACCCTCCTTCTCAATTTCTCTCCTCTTCACCCCTTTCCTCTCCCTCCTCCCCTCTCCCCTTTCCCCTTTCATTCCTTCGAAAACGTCTCTCCTCAGCCTTTCCCCTCGAGAATGACTCCTACCTCCTCTCACTTTCCCTCGAGTATGACCTCTCTCTCCCTTCCCCTCGAGAACGACCCCCCCTCCCTCACGCTTTTCAAGGACGACCCCTTCCTCCCTCCCACTTCTCTTCAAGGACGACCCTTCACACTTCTCTTCGAGGACGACCCCTCCCTTCCACTTCCCCTCGAGGACTTCACCTCGAGGACATCCCCTCGAGGACGAACCCCCCCCTCCTTCTATCCCACTTTTCAAGGACGACGCCTTCCTTCCCTCCCACTTCTCTTCGAGGACGACCCCTCCCTCCCTCCCTCCCTCCCTCCCTCCCTCCCTCTTCCTCTCGAGGACGACCCCCCCACCCCACCCCTCCCTTAAGAGAATATTGGACTCGACACTCTTGTCTCAAGATCCTATTTTGCATATCATAGATCCCTTGGCATCGTATCTCCTCTGGAAAGTTTGACATTGCACGAGGGAAAGAAAGGGGAAGGGAGAAAGGGAGGAAGGAAGGAAGGGAGGAAGAAAGGGAGGGAGGAAGGAGGGAGGGAGGAAAGGGAGGGAGGAAGGAAGGGAGGAAGGAAGGTAGAGGGAGGGAGGGAGGGAGGAAAGGGAGGGAGGAAGGAGGGAAGGGAGGGAGGAAGGAAGGGAGGAAGGAAAGAAGGAAGGAAGGGAGGAAGGAAAGAAAGGGAAGGGAGGAAAGGATGGGAGGGAGGAAAGGGAGGGAGGAAGGAAGGAAGGGAGGAAGGAAGGAAGGGAGGAAGGAGGAGAAAGTGGAACCTGGGAGGAAGCGAGGAAGGAGGAAGCGACCTTGCACTCGAAAACGACTCTGCAGCCTTCCCTCGAGAATGACTCCTACTACCTCACTTTCCTCGGAGTCGAGGACTACTGCTCTGTCCACTCGGAACGGACCCACAGCTCCTCACACTTCAAGGACGACCCCTGTCCCCTCCACTTCTCGAAGGACGACACTCCATGCTTCGAGGAGAGAGGCCTCCTCCACTTCCCGAGGAGTTCAACCTCGAGGAAAGACCGCGAGGACGAAGCCCCACCCCCTTCTATCCACGTTGTAAGGGGGACGGACGGCCTCCTTCCCCATCTTCGGAGGACGGAACCCTGCCCTCCTCCCTCCTCCATCCCCTCCATCGTCCCCCCCCTCCCACCTCCCCTTCCTCTCGAGGACGAGCCCCCCTACCAGCCCCGTTAAGGGGGGAGGAATATTGGACTCGACACCTTGGTCTCAAGACCGATGTGGCAGATCATAGACCTTGGCACGATCTCCTGGAAGTTTGACATTGAGAGAGGGGGAGGAAGAAAGGGGAGGAAGGAAGGGAGGGAAGGGAGGGAGGAAGGAAAGGGAGGGAGGAAGGAAGGAAAGAAAAGGAATAAAGAGAGAAAGGAAGGGAGGGAGGAAAGAAAGGGAAGGGAAGGAAGGAAGAATGGGAGGAAGAGTAGAAGGAATAATTAAGGAAGAATGGGTGAGAAAATTAAGGAAGGATTATGGAAGAGAGGAAGAATGAAAGGTTAAAATTAAAGAAGATAGGAAGAATAGAAGGAAAAAATAATATAGGAAAGATGGAAGGGAAAATTAAGAAAGGAAGAGAGAATGGAAGGAAAAAATAAAGAAGAATTAAGGAAGAAAGGAAGGAAAGAAGAATGGAAGGAGGAAGGAAGGAAGAATGGAATAGAAGAAAAGAGAAAAAAAAAGAAGGAGAAAACGAAAAACAGAAAGAATATGAAGAAGGAAGATTGAGGAAGAGAGAAAAAGAAGGAAAGAGGAAAAAAACAAATATACAATGAATAAACAAACAAGGAAAAAGAAAGACAGACAACAAAAAAAGTTAGAAATAAAGAAGGAGAAAGAAATGTGATCAAAACGCTTCGTCTTCATCGATTATGGAACGAAATTTACAAAAGCAAAAAAAGGACGAACTTTCGGTGATTTACTTAAAAAGTTTGGTTTCATATGTAATAAGTGTTTTTTTTTTTTTTTCTTTTTTTCTTTTTCTTTTTTTTTCTTTCTTTTTTTCTTTTTTTTCTTCTCTTTTTCTTTCTCTTTCTTTCTTTTTTCTTTTTTTTTCTTTTTTCTTTTTTTTTTCTTTTTCTTTCTTTCATTCTTTCTTTTTTTTCTTTTCTTTCTTTTCTTTTTCCTTTCTTTCATTCATTTTTCTTTCTTTCTTTCTTTCTTTCTTTCTTTCATTCATTCATTCATTCTTTCATTCATTCTCTCTCTCTTTCTTTTCTTTTCTCATAAATATCTTCTTCCGCAATACGCCAATTTTTTTATAGCAGGGAAGGCAGTTTCGGGAGCCATAGATCACCTTCTATCACTGCTATGAGAATTCGGTCACCGTTGCGAACTACTATTGGTACCACCATAACCACGTCTACCATAGCCGTGTCTGTAACCAGTTCTACCATTACCATTGTCACTACAACGGCTGCTGTTAGTACTATACAACCTTTATTGTTACCACTAGTACTACTTTACCAACGTTATTGCTCCCACTATCTTCTGAAACAACCGTAGTGCACAACAAAACGACTGTATGGCAACCACTGATACTACAACCGCCATCACTGCTTCCATAACTACTACTACTGCTACTATAACCACTAACACTGCTATCACTACTCCTACCAACATAATCCACTGCTACCATAACCACTACTACGGCTACCATAACCACTAACACTGCTACCACTACTCCTACCACCATAATCCACTGCTACCATAACCACTACTACTGCTACTATAACCACTAACACTGCTACCACTACTCCCACCAACACAATCCACTGCTACCATAACCGCTGCTACTATAATCACCACCTCCACCACAACTCACCACAATTCTTCTTTGAAATTATGATATCAAAGGCTTCCAAGTATGTTATAGTATATATGTCGACATCTTTGTAAGAACATTGGATGACAAGCGGTTTAAAGTGATACCTCTCTAGGCAGCCTTTTTCAACTTGGAGTCTCGTTATGTATTTTTCTTCTATGATATATATATTTTTTTTTAGATTTTTTATAGTTTTTGTAATAGATTTTTTTTTTTTTTTTGTAAGATTTTTTTTTTTCATAATGCTTTTATACGTCAAAGTCCTTTAATGTTTTATCTTCTTTTTTTTTTTCTTTTGATTTTTTTTTTTTCTTTTTTTTTGATAACTTCAATTTCTTTTTTCTTTTTTATTTATTTCTTTCTTTTTTGTTTTTGTTTTTTATTTTATCCTTTAATATAATTTTTTTTTTTTTTCTATAGCTTTCGTATAACTTTTATTTATTTTTTTCTCTTATTTCTCGTCTGTTGCAATAAGTTTCACTCTTTCTCTTCCTTTCTCTTGTTTTTTTTTTTTTTTTATTCTTCCTTCAACTTTTTTTTCTTTCTTTCTTTCCCCGTTCTTAAATATTCTTCATTTTGTTTCCATCCTTTCTGTCGTTATACATTTTACTTTCCTCTCCGCAATTTTCTCAAAATTCCCTTCGTTTTTCGTCCGTTCAGTCCTTCCTCTCTTTCATCCCCTCCTTCTTCTGTCCCTTGACTTTCGTCCCTTCATTCTTCCTGTTTTTTTTCCTTCCTTCTTTCTGTCCTTTAGCCCTTCCTTCCTTCCTTCCTTCTTTCTGTCCTTTAGCCCTTCTTCTTCCTTCCTTCTGTACTTTTCTCCTTCCTTTCTTTTTCCTTCCTTCCTTCTTCTTATTCCATGTTATTTATTCCTCTACCTTCTATTCCCTTTCTCTTCCCTCTCCCTCTTATCCCATCCTCCTTATCCCTCTACCCTATATCCCTTTTTCCTTCCCTTTTCCTCTTATTTCATCCTCCTTATCTCTCTACCTTTTTCCCTCAATGTTCTAAGTTTGTATATAACATTAGGTTTGTTTTACTTACTATTTACGTAAGAAAATGTTTGTTCCTTTTCGGTCACAACGCTTTCATCAACCGCCTATACAATTAAATTATTTGACCTGATTAGCTGCAATTCAGATTTTTTTTTCTTTTTTTTCAAACGTTTAATCGTCAAGTTAAATTACTTTCATACACAGCGCAAACGTTTGATGATATACCACAAATAACTAACCATATGTATATATCATTTTCATCCGATATGTTTACAAGAAACGTTTGATTATATTCCACACTTCGGTAACCATCAAACGGGCATATACAATGTTGATTTGATTTAATTTGGTGGTTATATATACAGTAAAAAACGTTTGATCGATCACGGCTCGGCATATCCATGTTTTAACTAAACGTTTGAACTGTACAAGGTTGAAGCGATAACCTCATCCAACTGTGGTACGAAACAAAATGCCTATGTTAATAGAGGTAGATTGTTCATACTATGTTTAAATTACATACGACATGTTTTGTGTTGAGAGTAAGTTTACTGCGCGTCCTGTCTGAAGTATATATGGAGTTCCTTATCCTCTTTTGAATACTTATGGTGTTCTGTCCTACTTGACGTCGTGTTGCAAGACGGAAAGACGCAGAATTGTACTAGCAAAAGAATCTCCAAACTCCGGAACACCGTAACAGACCGCAAGCTCTCAATACCAATAAAAATCAGACTCATTAACACCTTCGTATGGTCGACTCTCCTATATGGCTACGAGACCTGGACACTGACGACTGAACTCAATATAGAAGCCGCAGAAATGTGGTTCTACCGCAAGATGTTGCATAGCCTTTACCCCGACCGAGCGTCCAACGAGGAGATCCTCACAAGAGTCGGACAGAGACGCGAGCTTCGAGAACTGATCCGAGCGTGAAAACTCAAATTCCTCGGACATGCACATCAGGCACCTTACAAAACCATAGCTTAAGTGGTCAAACAGAAGGCAAACAAGCTCGAGGCAGACCGAGGAAAACATTCCTTGATCATTTTGAACAAACACTTCGACGCCTCTGGGACAGAGCCCGGCAGCATGAAACAAGGCGCCAAGTAGTTCGTCACACATCGGGGTGATGGCACAGAAAGATAAGATAAGGTGTTCTTTATCTCTTTTCTGAAGACGTGTGGTGATCCTCATCCCTTTCTGTAGTACTTATGGTGTTCCTTATCCCTAAGTCCGGATGAAAGGCGTAGGTTGGCGACAGGAAGGGCATCCGGCTATGAAAAAAAACAAGGTCGGATGAATCACCTTTAGGCGAAGAAGAAAGAAAAATAAAACATAGGAGAAAACCATGGGGAAAAAGAAGAAAGTAATAACGATGGTGAAGAAGATGAGGATGACGAGGAAGACGAAGAAGATGAGTAATGAAGTAAAATGGAAGAGAAAGAAAAAATAATACGTCAGAGTTGACATCAAGGGGAAAGGAGATGAAAGGGAGGAAGCAGAAGATAAAGAAGAAGAATATGCTGATAATGAAGTTGAAACGAAGAAAAGGAGAACGATGATGAAGAGAGAGAGAAAGAGAAAAAAGATCACGAAAAGAAATATATAAATTGCAGCATCCTCCAAGTAGCAAAGGTGATATTGTGATACAGTTGCATGAATATATATATATATATATATATATATATATATATATATATATATATATATATATATATATATTATATATATATATATATATTTTTTTTTTTTTTTTTTTTTTTTTTTTTTTTATCTAAACTAGCAGTGTTGTGTGTGTGTTTGTTTGTGTGTGTGTGTGTGTGTGTGTGTATGTGTGTGTGTTTGTGTGTGTGTTTGTTTGTTTGTTTGTTTGCTTGTGTGTGTTTGTGTGTGTGTGTGTTTTTTGTGTGTGTGTGTGTTTGTTTGTGTGTGTGTGTGTGTGTGTGAGTGTATGTGTGTGTATGTATTTGTGTGTGTGTGGGGGGATGTGATTTGACTCCAACATAGATCAAATCACCCTTTTATCATAAAAGCATATTTTACCAATGCATGTTGCACACACCAATTCAACTGACTGCATAAAATGTAACAATATACACATTACAGAATTATCAGCAGACTTGTATAGATTTCAATGTAAAAAAAAATACATTTCACGAACATGTATCTAACCTGTTGTTTTATTCACGTTATTATCATTATCATAATTATAATTTTGATGGCGTTTACGTGTTGTTTGTGTGTATCAAAAACTCAAATGCTTCAAATTCTTTATCCGTTATTCCTTAACATTGATAAGTAAGAAAAAAAAAAACATTTATTAAAAGGAATTGATAGCAAATGAGCTACAGCCTATGTATATTCATATCTGAGACGAACTACAATAGACTCATTTTTAAAAGTAAAATAAATAAATAACTTATTTTTTTGTAGTTTAAGAAAATTAAAAAGTAAAAACAAAAAACACTACAAAAAATAAATAAAAAAGTACAAAAAAAAAAATTGCTATTGATTTATGGCTAGCGAGTTCAGTTATCAATAAGCCATTTAGCAACTACGGTCTACATTGCAGGTTATATTGATAATTTGCAACAAAGCAACAGAGAATGAACTTGGCAAACCACGAAAAATGCGTTCACATTTACTCTCTGAAACCGTGACGTCAATATATTCAAACATTTTATTGAAAAAAAAGTATAGATTAAAGGATTTATCATAGCAATTTGAATACCGCTTTTGTGTATACAAAATTAATATATTTTCTATTTTGCATGTATATTGTAAATACATAATATTTTTGTTTTCATTAATGATACTGCTGCTCTTGCTATTGCCGTCAATTCAGCCTGTTAATACTATTACTTTCGTTACTATTACTTTTGTTAATACTATTACTTTCGTAAATCCTAATGTAACTCAAAAAACATCGGCTGTTGGATATTTAAAGAAGCATCAGAATAAAGAAGAAATTTTAAAAGAACAGCAACGGTGAAAGGAAATGAAAGGATTAAGGATCTGAATTCATGTGATGATACAAAAAAAGAAAATAATTTTTCAATTAAAGCTGATGGGCTTTTTAATTGCAGTACACGTAGTATGTAAGTTTATATCTCTCGGACTTCTCTATAGTTATCAAAGAAAATTACGTCTAATATACAATAACAAACGATAATGTCACAAGAAAAGATGCATCAACATATCATTATATGATGGTGTATATACTGTAATATAGTAATACGATAATAATATGTTGTTTCTTCCACATACTGAGGCTACACTATTTTTCTTTTTTTTCTTTCTTTCTTTCTTTCTTTACGTGAACCACATATCTTGCTGGACTAAAATAAAATAAATGTACAGTATGTCTCAGACGTGATGGAATACCTTTTAGAAGATTAACGCTTTCGTTTTCAGGTTCAATTTATAAGCTCAGCGGATTCGAGGATTTCGTATTGGCGATAAGGTCAAAATTGCAAATACACAGTGTATGTTTATGTATGTAGGTTGTTTGTATCTGTGTGTGTGTGTGTGTGTGTGTGTGTGTGTGTGTGTGTGTGTGTGTGTGTGTGTGTGTGTGTGTGTGTGTGTGTGTGTGTCTATATATGGTGTTTGTGGCACTCTTCTGAAGGACGCGATTCACAGCTACAGACATATACATAACAGCTTTAGATACAAATATAACTCAGACAAAAAAAAAGTATCAGAATGACTCAAGACGGTAAATACTAAAAGTATACAAAATAAACAGCATTTACAATATAGATAAATTCTAAAGTACATGTCCATTCTCGGTATCAGGGGGGGAAAAGGGTATATATTTCACACAGTCAGAAAGTTTGACAGCTTTATACCGTCTCTTTAATATCCTCCTTTTATATCACGAAAACACCAATACAATATACCCCCGAGACTTCACTTGACTTCTCCTCATATTCAAAGCCAGGGAAGTGACCTCTCCTTCCAGAATCGTTTGTCCTCCACCAACTGTTCTATTTATTCGCGTCCTAAGACATAAAGCGATAATATAAGCCAAGTTGTAACGATAAAAATTTGTCTTGAGACCCTGCGGTGCCGTGCTGGGGTAGTCTGGCTCCGCTAAGCTGCACAAGTTGCCAACTAAATAGAGCTTTGCATGCCAATAGGGGCACGCAGGAGGACTTGGGGAAGGTGGGGAGCTGTCCTCTGATGGCTCTGGAGTGCAGGGAGTGTGTGGTGGGGTTCTGAGGCGTTCTGAAAGCGTCGCTTCATATATATAAAAAAGGAAGAAAAAAAAATCAGTCTATCTATTTATGTCTCTATCTACCTGTCTGCTTATCTATCTATTTATCTCTCTATCTACCTGTCTACTTATCTATCTACTTATGTATTTATCTATGTAAAGACAGAATGAAAGAAAAGAATAGAAAACACACACACACACACACACACACACACACACACACACACACACACACATACACACACACACACACACACACACACACAACACACACACACACACACACACACATATATATATATATATATATATATATTATATATATATATATATATATATATATATATATATATATTAAAAAGTCGTGCTAACTAATAATGAAGAAAGAGGCTCTTCGTACGCTATAAAGGTTGGAGTAGGTGAGGGGGAGAGGGGGAGGAGAGGGGAAGGAGAAAGGGGGGGGGGAGGAGGAGGGAAAAAAAAAAAGAAAGAAAGACAAAAAAAAAAAAAAAAAAAAGGCTTGGCTGGAGAGACCTCTTTCTCCGCTCGATCAATATCAACGCGCAGTCTTATCCGGATCATGTTTCGAAACTGTTTTGAAGTTGGGACGAGTGATCATATTTCACGCGCCGTTCTAACACATCAGATTACCCCCATCTCCTTCCATTGCATTATCAATTCTTCCTATCTCTTTCTGTCTTTCAATTTCTCTCTCTCTCTCTCTCTCTCTCTCTCTCTCTCTCTCTCTCTCTCTCTCTCTCTCTCTTCTCTCTCTCTCTCTCTCTCTCTCTTTTCTTCTTCTTCTTCTTCTTCTTTTTCTTCGTCTTCTTTTCCTCTTCCGCTTGTTTCATGCTTTCTTCCCGTGTCTGTCCCTTTTTTCTGTCCTTTCCCACATATTCCATTCTTCCTTTCCCCCTTTTTGTCTTTCCCTCCACTCTCTTCTCACTTCGTAATATTTCCTTCTTCCTCTCTCTTTCTCCCTTTCGTTCCATTCTCCATTCCCCCTTCCTCCCTTCCCCTTTCCACCTAATTTTCCATTCCTCTCCATCTTTATTTCCTTGGGCCCTATCTACCCCTTCCTCTTCCCTCTTCCCCAATCCACCCCTTCTCCCTCCTCTCCCTCCCCCTCTTCTTTTTCCCCTTCCTCTCCTTCCCCCTCCTCTCCTTCCCCCTCCTTCTTTTCTTCCCCCTTCTCCCTTCCTTCCTTCCCTCCTTCCTCCTTTCTCCTTCCCCTTCCCCCCTCCTCCCCTTCTCTCCCTCCCCCCTTTCCTTCCTCCTCCTCTTCCCTCCCTCCCTCCCTCCCTCCCTCCCTCCTTCCTTCCTTCTTCCTCCCTCCCTCTCTTCCCTCCCTCCCTCCCTCCTTCCCTCCCTCCTCTCCCCTCCCTCCCTCTCCCTCCTCCCCCTTCCTCCTTACCCTCCTTCCTCCTTCCCTCCTTCCTCCCTCCCTCCCTCCTTCTCTCCCTCCCTTCCTCCCTCCCTCCTCCCTCCTCCCTCCCTCGTTTTATCGGAATAGTAGATGCTATATTCTATGAATCAATGACGGGCAAGGAAGGGAGTAGTAGGCGATGGGGGGGGGGGGGGGTTCTGCCTCTCCCGGGCAAGCGACACGAGTGGGAGGTGTGCGGACCTGCTTCGAAGTGTCATACGGTTCGAGGTGTCATAAGGTTCGAAGTGTCATAAGCTTTACGGAGTTTAAAGTGTCATAGGGTTCGAAGTGTCATAAAGCTTTACGGGGTTTAAAGTGTTATAGGGTTCGTAGTGTCATAAGCTTTACGGGGATTAAAGTGTCAAGGGTTCGAAGTGTCATAAGGTTCGAAATTTCGTGGGGTTCGGTGTTATAACGTTCGGAGCGTCATGGAGTTTGGAGTGTTACTAGGTTCAAAGTGTCATGAGGTTCGCTGAATCATAGGGTTCGTGTGGTTCGGAGCGTCATGGGGTTTGGAGTGTTACTAGGTTCAAAGTGTCATAGGGTTCGATGTCACGGGGTTTGCATTGTCACTATTACGGGGTCGAAGTGTCAAGAGTTGGCAGTGTCACAGAGCTCGACGTGTCACAGGCTTCATTGTCACGAGGTTCAATATATCACGGGGTTCGAAGGGACACAGAGTTCGAAATGACAAGGGTTCGAAGCGCTACAGGGTTCGTTATTACGGAGTTGAAAGTGTCATGCAGTTCGAAGCGTCGCCGGGTTCGAACTGCCAAGGGTTGGATGTGTCATAGGATTCGTGACGGCTGAAATATACGAGGGGGATCTTTGTCACGAGCTGCGGAGTGTTGCGGGATTCGTGGTGTCACAAGGTTGGAAGTGCCACGCGGTTCAAAGTGCGTGTGTTTGTAGTGTCAAAAAGTACGAAGTGTCATGGAAGTGTCACATGTCTCGCAACGTCGCAGAAGTGTCAAAGCGTACGGAGTGTCAAAGAGTCCGAAGTGAAACAGGGCTCGCAACGTCAAAGCGTACGAAGTGCCACAGGGCTAGCAGTGGCACAGTGTTGGAAGTGCCACGGGATTCGACAGACAAAGCGTCGAGGCCTCGTATCGATTCGCCGAGGTCGGAATTTCGAAACGTTTGACTTGCTAATTATCGTTGTTTAAAGAGCTGATACGTCAGAGTGCCATCTTGGATTAGAATATCGCCAATATGAACTTTTCATTTTTATAATCTTTCTTTCTTTCTTTTTTAATTCGCAGTCGTGATGTCGACAACTTTTTTATGTATAT
>NC_051420.1:27664923-27669923 GCF_015228065.2 Penaeus monodon | reverse complement strand
TGTGTGTGTGTGTGTGAGAGAGAGAGAGAGAGAGAGAGAGAGTGCGTGCGAATTACGTACAGGGTGCATTTTAAGCACCTGTTTTCAATATCGCTTTACAGCAAGAATTCTCCATCGGAGATATTAATGGATGGTAGGAACATGAAATAGAAGCATAATTCATTAATTAACAAAAGGAAAATTTACACACACACACACACATACACACAGATATAGTATATACCTTTTTTTATTTGTTATTATTTTTTTTAAATAGTTCACTTGATGATTATGTAGAGCAGTTAGCACATGACTAAACAATTCAAGTGTAGCATGCATAGGAGAGAAGAAACGGGAAAGAGAGAGAGAGGGGGGGGGAGGCTGTAAGAGGAGTATGACACGTGGCTAAATATAGCAGACAAAGACAATAGGTACGAGAGAGAGAGAAAGAGAGAGAGAGAGAGAGAAACAGATACATCGGAGGTGGCAGGACGAGGGAGAGGAAGAGAGAAGCGTGGGAGAGGAAGGAAGAGGAAAAAGAGAGAAAGGAAGGAGAAAGAGAGGAGCATGGCAGAACGAGTAAGAGAGAGAGGACAAAACACATGCACGAACGTAAGGGGGAAAAAACAGACAGTGTGAGAGGGAGTGCAGAAGAAAAGTGAGAGCAACAGATGCACTAACAAAGCGAGAGAGAGAGAGAGAGAGAGAGAGAGAGACAGAGAGAGAGAGAGAGAGAGAAGAGAGAAAGAGAGAGAGAGAGAGACAGAGAGAGAGAAGAGAGCGAGACGAGACGAGATATATAAAGTTTCGTTACCATCCTCCTGAACGGCAGTCTGACATGATATTTCCCGCGCACAGTCGAGGATTCTCACTCTCCCTCTCCCTCCCCTCCGCCTCCCCCTCCCCCCTCCCCCTCCCCTCCGCCTCCCCCTCCCACTCTCCTCCTCCTCACCCTCCTTCCTCCTCCCTCTCCTCCTCCCCCTCTACCCTCCTCCTCCTCCTTCTCCTTCCTCCTCCTCCTCTCTCCTCCTCTCCTCCTCCCCCTTCCTCCTCTCTCCTCCTCCTCTCTCCTCCTCCACTCTCCCCCTCCTCCTCCTCCTCCCCCTCCCTCCCCTCCCCTCCTCCTCCTCCTCCTCCCCTCTCCTCCCCTCCCTCGCTCTGCCTTGGTTCACACAGTACAGCGACTGTGATGCTGCTCGGCCCTTAGCATCATATATATTTTTCTTGTTCTTCTTCATCTTCTTTTTTTTCGAGTCGTGGGGATTTATCTGTTTTGTTCTTTGCACGGGGCGAATGTCGTTTCGGTTTATTGAAGTTTTTTTTGTGTGATGAATAAACTTTTTATTTTCCTTTTTTTTGCGTGTGTGTATGATGTGTGTGTGTTTTGAGTATTATTATTCCGTTTTTATTGAAATGTTGTTGTTATTATATATTTTTTAAAATTATTATTTCAATTGCTATTACTGCTACTACTACTATTAATATTACTAATTCTGTTACTACTACTTCTACTACTACTGTTACTATTACTAATTCTGTTACTACTGCTACTACTATGAGGATTCCTGTTATCATTATTATTTATACCTCGATGTATGCAACCTTTTGTGATATTTTTATTTCTGTTTTGGTTTTATTTTGTTGTTTTATTAATATGCGATGACAAGGATCCGAAAGAGAAACAAATGCGGAAGGAAAAAGGAGGAAAATATTTTGAATGATAAAGGTAACAAAAAATGAGAATTGGGAAAGGATGAAAGTCTTTATTTATTTATTTATTTATTTTTTTACTTCAAACAACGAAGTTTTTTTTTTTTTTTTTTTTTTTTTTAACTCTCCTGTGTTATCTTCCCTTCTTCATTACTTCTCTACATCGTATGCCGTGGATGCGGTTTCTGGAATGAGGAAGAGAGGAGGAATAAAAAAAATAGAGAAGGGGGAGATACAAATAGAGATCAAGAGAAGTAAAACGAATAGAAGAAGAGAGCGTGTGAAGCACAGGGAAAGGGGGGGGGTGGAGGGAGGGGAGAGAGGGAGAAGGGGACTGAAAGAGAGAAAGGAGGAATAGGAGGTAAGAGAGAGAGAGAGAGAACGAGGGAGAGAGAGAGAGAGAGAACGAGGGAGAGAAAGAGAGAGAGAGAGAACGAGGGAGAGAGAGAGAACGAGGGAGAGGGAGAGAGAGAGAGAGAGAGAGAGAGAGAGAGAGAGAACGAGGGAGAGAGAGAGAGAGAGAGAGAAAGAGATCTAATGCCATTGAACACTGACAAGAATTTTTATCCTGTATGTTCTAAAGCAGAATGTTATAAATATCTTTTATTATAGAGGATTCACATGTTTTTAGCTTAAATAATAAAAGTGAGAGACAGAGAGAGAAATCTTGGTGAATTCAGAGAATGATACATAAATAGTAATGCACACACATACCATCCAGAAACACACACACACACACACACACACACACACACACACACACACACACACACACACACACACACACACACACACTACCAAACATACACACTACCAAACACACACACTACCTAACAGACACACTACCAAACACACACACACACACACACACACACACCCTACCTAACACACGCACTAGCAAAACACACTTACACAACCCCCTCTCCGTTCCCCCTCCCTCTCCCCCCCTGAAAAAAGGAAAACAGAGCGATTCAATTAGTCAGCAATAGAGAGAGGGAAGGGCAGAAAAAGAGCGCGAATTGCAAGCCGCTTCCTCACACACGGAGTGCCACAAGAACACAATGGACACGGGGCGGAAGTGCACTCGAAGCTGGCACTGTATAGAGACATGCGGTGCCGGAATTGCTACCTGCTTCCTCTACTGTGTTCCTTCGTGAGGATTTTGTGTTTTTGTTTTCTTGTTTTGAAAGGGCCATGAGGGGGGGGGAGGGGGGGAGAATGTGTGATTGATTTATTTTTGTTTTTGCTTTCATTTTTTTTGTTTTTGTTAGCGAGGTTGAGGGATGGTCTTTGTGATTTAAGATTTATTTTGTTTTGTTTTTGTTTTTGTTTTTGTTTGTTTGTGAGTGGATCCGTGTCTTGTTATGTTTCAGATTTGGTGTTATTGTTATTGTTTTTGTGTGTTTTTGTTTTCGAGAATGAGGTATGTAGATAGGTCTTTCTTGCTTCTCTTTTTTATTTGTATGTATCTGTTCCTTTTTCAATATTATCGCTGTTTTACCATCATATATATATATATATATATATATATATATATATATATATATATATATATATATATATATATATATATATATATATATATATATATAGCGCTTGATACATCTCAGTATCTTTGGTATATTTACTAGTCTATTTAATATGCACACGTGCTCACCTGCGTGCACGTGAATTGTGCTTGTATGCGTGTGTGTGTGTGTGCGTGCGCATGTTAAGTTGAAGATGTACAAACGTGATTCTTGAATTACTGGATTTGTGCAGAAGTCTACGGGTAATTCACAGGAAATATCAATATCGTATTTTTTAATTTCTTGTTCCCTGTACATCTAATTTATCGTAATTTCTCTTTCTCTCTCTCTCTTCCTCCCTCCATCCCACCTCCTCCTTTCTTTCTTCCTCTCTCCTTCCTCCCCTGTTTCATTCTGCCTCCTTCCCTTGCTTTCTCCTCCTCGTTCCCCTATCTTTCCTCTCTTCCTCTTTTCCAAATTCCTTCTCCTTCTTTCCCCTCCTTCCTTTCTTTTTTCCTCTCTCCAATTCTTTCCTTCCTTCCTCTCTCCCTCTCTTCTAAATCTCCATTCCCTCCCTCTCTCTCCCTCTTTCCCCATCCTCCTTCCTTTCTTTCTTCCTCTCTCCTCCCTTCCCTATTGCTTCTTCTCTTTCTTTCTCTTCCCCTTCCCCCTTCTTTCCTTCCTTTCTCCCACTTTTCTAAAGCTCCACTCCCTTCCTCTCTCTCCCTCTTTTCTCTCTTTGCTTTTCTTTTCTTTCCCCTCATCCCTCCTTTCTCTCTTCCTTCTTTACTTCTCTATTCCCCTTTACCTCCTTCCTATTTTTTCTCCTACCCTTCTCCATTTTTCCTTTCTCTCTCCGTCCTTTCTAAATCCCCACTTCCTTCCTCTCCTCCTCCTTCTCCTGCTCCTCCTCCTCCTCCTCCTCCTCCTCCTCATCATCATCATCATCATCATCATCATCATCATCATCATCATCATCATCATCATCCTCTCCCTCCTCCTCTCCCCCTTCCTCCTCCTCCTCCTCTTCTTCTTCCACCTCTTCTTCCTCCTCTCCCCATCGTCCTCCTCCTCCTCCTCCTCCCCCTCCCCCTCCCCCTTCCCTCCCCCTATCCCTCTTCCTCCTCCTCCTCCTCCTCCGTCCCCATCGTCCTCCTCCTCCTCCTCTTCCCCCTGTCCCCATCGTCCACCCCCTCCTCCCCCCTGTCCCTCCTCCTCCTGTCCCTCTCCCTCCTCCTCCTCTCCCTCCTTTCCTTTCAAAGCCAAGAGAAAAGTATTACTGCACCAAGCCCCTTGCAAGAGAATGTTGACAATTGCGTTTAGGAGCAAGGAATGTGATAGCAATCGAGAAAATGTTGACTTGCATGTTATCGGAATCTCCTGGTCTCCATTATTCAGTTCTTGTGTGTTATGCCATAGAACGAATAACTCCAAACTGTTTATAATGGTAATGCATACAGCCATTACTGCATGCTGGGTTGACGTGTGCTTTTTTAGAAAGCTCGGGGATTTCGCAATATATGTATGGTGGCATCAGAATTATATACGTGAGGGGAGACTGTTTCCCTGGTAAGTTTTATTAATATTGTAATAAACATTCTTATCAGAAATGCGGGTTTTTCTTCCCGATTTATTTTCATCCCTATCTTTTCGAAAAATACTTCTGTAATCCCTCTTCATTTCTCTTCTCTAAAATCTGTATGAATGAGACATTGGACACTGAAACTTTGTTAGCTATAAAAATAGAACATGTTAGAATAACGATTAATTGACTTGCGATAGCTAGATATCCGTGCATATACA